>NC_060171.1:25089163-25166551 GCF_021292245.1 Micropterus dolomieu | reverse complement strand
TGCCACCCCCCCTCCTCATCGTTCTTTCCCCCCCCCTTCCCTCTGCCCCTATCTATCCCCTGTCTCCTCTGTCCTCCTCTTCATGCCAGACTTCTGCCCCCCCCCCCCCACTCTCTCTCTCTCTCCACTGTCCTCTGGTCCATTCTTCACATTTCTTCCCCCTCTTTCCTCTCCTTTAACATGTGTAACCATAATACAGATTCCCTTATCTTTTTTCACTTCACACAACTCCCATCTGCATAAAAATAGGGAAAGCTGCAGTCTGATGAGAGGGAAACATTCTTTATGTAAGCTTTATGTTCTATGCATTTAGAATTCAAGACGTATGTTGACAACTTTGTGTAAACTCTTTTCTAACTAGACCTGCAAGCAAGTACACTGTAAGTACCTGATGCAATTTAGAAGGGTGCATTGTTTCAAAGCAGCAGTGAGTATATTTATCTATCTTTATCTACAAAATAGAAATACATATTATTATGGGCAGAATGACTTGTGATCAGGGGTGTCACTTTTTCAAAAAATAAAATAAAACAAATTGAACTAATTGGTTCCATTTAATTAGAAGCAAGCCACATAGCATTGTATGAGTCCAAAATACAGTGAGCTGTGACTGTTACATAAGCATGCTGTCAAGCGATGAAAGTGTCCTACCTTTCAGCTTAGTCTTTGTTTTTTCCTGTGTGTAAATTGTAAATGGACTGTACTTGTATAACACCTTTCTAGTCTTTTGTGTGGTGTCATACAACTGCACTATGTGTCTCGAGTAAGCGGTCCACTCATTTCTCTTGCCTCTGCTGCCTCACTTGTGTTGCCAGCTATCAAGTGAGTCCTCAGATTTGTTGTTGTTGTAGAGCAGGGGTCGGCAAATAAGTCTGGCATCGGGCCAAAGTTTTTTCAAGTCGTTACATGGCGGGCCAGAACATAGTGAAATTATTTCTTAATAACTTATATGTATGTTTAGTGCAGTCGGTAGGAGCGTGACTCCTGTTGGGAGGGTTGATCGAGTCCAATATACAGCAGATATGTTTTTTTTCTCCCTTGTTAAACAAATGGATTATAAGGACACTTTTGTACAAGCATGTGCTGCAGTTTGTGTGCGTCCCGGCGTTTGATCCGTTATTTTCATTTCCCTGAGGAAATTCAGGGGAATCCAATCACACGATTACTGATGGCTTTTTTAGAGGTGTGTCAAGCAGGCCTGAGACTCTTTTGAATGTCCTTTAGAACTTTTCAAAGTAAAAGCTCTCAAAAAACTCAAAAGCATTGCTGCAAAAGGCACAATTACTTAAGAGGAAGTGATTATGTGAGTAACTGTAGCTGTCATGACTGGGATCTATTTCAGCACCAGCCGCTATGAATTTATTTATTTTTTATTTTTCTGCTATCAAAGCAATCTTGGCTAAAAAATTAGCCAGTTCTGGCCCAGGGGCCACCTATTGCCGACCACTGTTGTAGAGTGAGGTAGCTGCTTTTTACAAAGTCTGCAAACTTTATCTGATCTTTGTTGGTTGTATAGCCATCTAAGGTGTAGAACTGAAAATACTTCAGATGCTTAGGGGTTGTCATTTTCCAATCAGCACTGCTTTGCTTGCTAGTTTCATCCTCTAGTTTCCTATTGGTCAGTAGTTCATGCAGTAAGTCAAGCTGGATCACAAAAGCAAACTACTTCAAATGGTAGCTTATAAACTACCTTTTAAATTTAAATAGGTCATTATAGTTCGAATATATTTTTTTTCCCACATTCAAACAAAAGTTTGATTATCAAATAAAAAGTGACAAGCCCTACCAGTGATTATGGAAAAGTATAATCAGGGATTATGGACATACAACTGTGTCTAAACTCTATTATAAGAAAAGGTGGCTAACTTCATGGGTTTATATCCCCACCCTCCTACCCCACATAAGGCCCCATCCACACTACTGCGTTTTCGTTTCAAAACGTAGACCTTTTACTACATTTGCACCTCCCGTCCAGACTAAAACGGCGAAAACGAAGACCTAAAACGCAGAAATTTGAAAATGCTGTTTTTCGATGAAACTCCGGAGAGCATTTTAGTGAACTTTAGAGGACTTTAGAAACGATGACGCAGACACTCACGTTTGGCTCTCTGATTGGGTATTTTGTACCGTGCAAATAACACTTATCTGCCTACATTTGTACTGTGCATTTCATCGTTTACCCTGCGACGACTCCCAGGCTGTTTTCCGCGGCCACACTCCCGTGTTACATTCAGTAACAGTCCCACCTCCTTATTGATCTATGCAAAAAAATCTGGTCTGATTTTTTTGTCTGCATTACTTTATTCTTTCCCCAAATCTTCTGTAACTATGAAATAGATCATCTGCTTCATGTACACCGGCACGCGCATGCCCAGTCTATGTGAACAGCCACTAGTTTTCAGTCGTTTTAATGTAGACAGAGATCAACTGTCACAAAACGCAACTAAAACGCTGGTGTAGACAGAGATCGCATTTGTTTTAATTCTCTGTTTCTAAACTGAAACAGAGTAGTGTGGATGGGGCCTGAGTGTATTGTGCTGAAGGAGTAGATGCTGCTCCCAGAGGCCTGTTCCTTATCCCTCCCTTTGTCCTTCCACGCCCCTCCTCTCCTGCTTTGTGCGAGTGCAGGAGATGCATCTCCCAGAGAGGTTTGGTGCTCACCTCTCCCTCTCCGGTAAGAAAGGAAAAGAGTGTCTCTCTCTCTCTCTCCCTCTGTCCCTCCCAATATTTCTCACTCTCTCCAACCCCACCCCGTGTTGCCTTGTTTTGAGGGAGAGAGAGTGAGAGAGATGCTGGCTCCCAGAGGCAGACTGCTCATCCCTCAATAACTCCAGTTGGCTCCCTGCGGTGCTGAGCCCTGTCCTCCACCACTCAATTACTCCCCTCCATAAAGATGTGCAGATGGGCTGGGATGCATGCATGCGTGTACACACACATACACACTTGGGCAGGCCTGTTCACGTATCCATGCCAATTTACACACATTTGCAGTGCACACAGTCAGAAACGCACATATCTGTCTGAGCACACACGTATTATTGCACACACACAAACACACAGAGCCTGATCAACCAGCAAAGCTCCCTTCGCAGGTTCCTCCTCTTCCTCCTCTCGCAGGCTCACAAATGGAGAGAAAGACAAACCTTTTCTCCTTTTCCTTATTTACAGGATATGGAGCTAAAATATTCTGCATTGTTTTTCTGTCTTTCTCTCTCTCTTGCAGCAGTTTTCTCCCTGTCTTTTCCATCCCTCACAGTGCATCCACAGGCGGTTAATGAGAACACAGCACCGATTGGCCTACCTGCCTTCCTTCCTGCCTCTGTTGAGCAGAAAACAGCTCAGACTTTGACAATGACTCACACACAGTACATCAAAATCACCAATAAAGGCTGTAAAACACACACACACACACACACACACACATACACACACACAGAGGTTAATACAAGGGCAGTACCATAGCTAATGGTAATTTCCACAGGTAAGAGACTTTTGTTGTGCTCCAGGCACATGTTAATGAGATGTCCTGTTGCCCAGATCCCTTAATGCCACATGTAGTCTCAAAAGATTTTTTTGTCCCTGCTTTACTTTGTTGAGTTCATGTTTTTTTTATTTATAGTGAATGAATTTGAATAAACAAAAAAAGAAGCTTAGTTTAGCCAGCAAATTAAAGCTAAGTGTGGTATCAAAATGTGCTGTGATTGTATCTTTGCATGTTTCAGAAGGCTCAACCTCAACATGAGTTGAGGAAAACAGTTTATAATTGAAAAAACTGAACATATAACACATAATGCTAAATATAGCTAAAGGTTCAATTGAGTAATCAGAGGGCACTTAGCATGGCATTAACCTCAACCAAACACACCAGTTAATACTGTTAATTGTCTTGAGAGTGTGACTTTCCATGAAGATGACTCATGAATCCAGTTCTGTTTAGCAGCCCACATAAAGTGATGTATGTCAGAACTGCTCATAAGCAATAGTCAAGAATGGTAGAATCCCTACCAAAATCTAATCAATCAATCTTCTCTTGTTCACTGCATTTCACGTGACCCAGTTGCTACTTTTGGAGATACTGTATCTTGCAAGCATGTTTGTTACATTTTTAATCAGTGTGAAACTCTCCTTTATGCATTTCAAATACTATCAGCTTGAGATGCATTCAAGCACACACAGACATCACGGACTCAATACCTTGTGTCTGCTAAGTCTGTGAGCTGCACGTGTGTTTGTCAGAGCAGGAACCAAAATATGTCTTGACCTAATCTGACTTAAACTTGCTGTGTCAATATGCATTAAATATTGTTTATCCGTGTATGAGCACCGCTTGTTTCTCCACCTCTGCAACGAATATTTTCATGCCACATAGAATTGAGCTTGTTGTTTTTTTGACTTTGCCAGTTTGTATGGCCTCACATTTGTTGATTTTCTCAAATCCAAGTCAAGCATGGCACATGTCTACAATTGAAATCAAGAAAACAAAGCATCTCTCTCTCACACACACACTCTGCATCCTTTTTCTCTCTGCAACGCAAATACACACACACACACACACACAGACTTCTCCGCCACGGCAACAAGGGAAACAAACATCGTTTCTCACCCAGTCTACGGCGCTTACACTCACATTAGATGCCAACCGCTGTGTCACTCAAAGCCACAGAATACAATCTGTTGAACACAATAGCAGCTCAGTGTCAGACACAGAGCAACAGAAAACAGTGTACGCTATATTATATGTGGGGTTTTACAGCTTCATAATGAGCACTCCTGCTGAGATTATCCCACACCAAACACTGCTTATATCAACACAACATTGTACAGATGTTTTGCTTTTTTGTTCAATGTTTCTCACAGGTTCTGGGCTCATATGTATCACGAGGTACCTTGGTTAAGCAAGAGAGATGCAGTAAATTATTTAGATTTTTAAGAAATCCTTTTTTCGCCACCATGGCAGGGGCATGAGAATAAAATACTGCTCCTGATTGAATTTAGTACCCAGCCATGTTTTGATCAGATGTAATGTGCTAACAGTGGCATCTACATCACCCTCCCCTCCACTTGTTCTTACACACTGGCCCTTGTTCCAGTGCCAGTTAGCATGTGAATAAGCCAATTTGTCATATTCAATCCTATTTATAATGCAGGGCAAGTTGATTAAGCCCAAAGCCTATATTTAACATGCGGAAGAAGAAGTAGAAGAGGACAGAGCGTTTGTGTTTGTGTGTGAGGTATGCAGGAGCCCTGTCTGTCAATTCCGACACACAGTTATAATTATCACACTGTCATTAAAATGACTCAGTGTGAGTGCCTGGCAGGCTGCTTTATTGCCGGGTTTAATCTATGACCGGTTCACATCTCATTATTAATATGGTAATGGATCTCCTTGAAGAGATTAAGGGATGGAGTGGTTGGTGGTGACAGTAAAAGCTATTTTAGATTTTAGAATCAGAGAGAGCTCAGGGGGGAGGGGAAGGGGGGTTGATGCTGCTGTAGATGAGAACTGTCGTTTAATGTAGAGTGGGTGTTATTTCATAGCTGCTGTGCTCTTTTTTGTGTTTTTAGTAAGTTGTGAGGTGTGAAAGTGCACTTGTATGTGACTTGTTGATAAATATAATCGGATCTTTTTTTGCTGTTGTAGTGAGTGCCTTTTTTATGTGTTCTCGTGTACAAGCTGGTGTCTGTGTCTTCAGACTAACAGCTTTATTCACTGTCTGTAAATCACCGCGCTGTTCTTCCCAGCACACAGCGAGGAAACCCATCCAGTTATTGGCCTTTCATTGGTCAAGGCATCCTCAGCGGCTGCCCTTCACCACCAAAACCCGCCTTTTTCTTTCCATTTTTCTTTTCCTTTGTTTCTGTGGAATTCATAAGAATACCGTCCTGCCATGTCCCATAATGCCCCTCAAACAAGTCCTGTAAAGAAGTCCTCCGCGCTCGTCCAAGGACTTGCACGTCAGCAAAAGCTGTACCGATGTAGATGAATAATGCATGGCAGAGGTTTTAGAGTCTTGTGGGGTGGGGGGGGTTTACATTCCCCTGAGCAAATAAATCCGTCAAGTGTCTGGATGTTATTTGTGTTTATGTGAGGAGACGCTTATGTAGTATATCCAGGAGATTAGGCGCAGTAATGGTGGTTGGAATTTCTCCCATTATTTGCTTTTATGCATCTGTCATCAGGACACCTCTGCACTCTTTTACAATACTATGAATCCAGTCTTCCCCCTTTCCAGTCATCTCTCGATATGGATTTAAAAATCCCAAGCCATTGCCTCTCCTTGGCAACACATCCATGTTTTGGCAGGTGGATAGGAGGTTTGATAAAATCTTGAACATTTGCTTCACATTCCCATCCAAATTTTTCTCCTGGCTGTCTTTTCTTTTGTCTTAAGCAAAGCATTTCACCCATGTCAAGACTACTTAAGCCCCCCCACCCCACACACACACACATTCACTCACACACAAGCATATTACCCCCTAAGGTGAGCGAAATCTTTCTTATAATATATTACTGCACTTCATTAGATTTGTTCATTAAAGAAGGCTCACAAGTAATGACTTTTTTGCACCATGTGACTGCCAGATTACAGTATTGATAATTGCATTAGTTTTATGATGAATATGTAAAAAGTGGAAAGTGAGAGTGGGCGTGTTTAATATCGCAGAATTAATAACGTTTTATTTTGTATCAGCCTCAATTTCTCCACAGTGACTAAGACACTGAGATTTTTCAGCGCTGTGTTTTTGACTGAAGGGATTATCAGCTCAGATATAGAATATATGTCTCCACTAGATGAATAATATTCAGGCTGTTATCAACGCTGCTATGAAAGAAGGCAATAACAGAGAAACAGATGAGAAGGATTTACACTCTTACATATATGCATTTCTATTTTTTCGTTATATTTAAGTGCCACAGGCATAGGCATCGCTAGACCTTTTTACTGGGGCACGTGCCTCTGTATGCATGTGCTGTGCCCCAGTAAAATTGTCAAGACCCCTTGGCGTCATTTTTGGACGTGTATTGCTCCGACGTCAAGTAAGCACCAATTGGCTGCATCTGCAACGTCCGGTCACGTTAGCAATAATATATATGCAACGTCCGGTTACGCTTTCAAAATGAAACTACTGGTTAATGTGAAGCGGTACGTAAGCTAGTTAACAAAATTAAACCGCAAAAAACGAGTCAATGTTGAAAGGGGGTGTTTATAACAGTGATGAGGGGACAAACAGGGACTATCCTTCTGTGCACAAGAAGAGAAAATAACTCATTGAGAGTGACTTTGGGGAACAACAGTCAGGTAAACTTATGTCCTTTTTCCTGAAAATCTGATGTGAGCAGGTTTATGTGCAGCTGCAGTGAATCTCTGTCTGTCTTGCTACCCCAGCTGGGCAGCGTAACTAGGTCTATCTGTGTCTTGGTAGATTGCCAGACTGTGACTGAACAATATTAGAGTGAAATACAATTATTTATTAAGCTTGATAAATGCCGATGGGTAACGTTTATAAACTGCAGCACGGAAATGCCAACTATGTCGCGCGTGAACATGCACTGTTACGTGCACGCACGAAATGAAACTTGCGCATTCCAGGAGAAGGGTCCGGATGAGAGCAGTGCTACAGTCCACAGCAGGACCTTATTGCATTCCAGACCAGTCCAGGCAGCGCACAGATGTGAGGGCACTCCTCATAGGCACACATCATTTTAAAACAAGACAGTGATTATCTGTCTCTCAGTGAAGGTTTAGTTACAACACTAATGCAAGGTGGAAAGCAGTGGATTCACATTGACTATTAAAATGTTGATTAGTGGGGCAGACTGGGAAATATGGATGCACATCTCAGAAAATAACAAACATCACTTATTCAGTCAATAACTATGGCATGATAATTTTCCTCAATAACAATATAACAGATGTTCAATAAATTTTCAATAAATGTTTGATCTTATTCATTTGAATCATGAACGAATTAGCACTTACTTTTTTATTTTGTTGAGGAAAAAGGGATTTAAGGGAAGATTTAACTTCATTTTACTTACTGCACATTTGTTGAAAACAGATTTTATCATAATAGTTCTGAATGTTCTGCCTCAGATTTGTGAAGTGATCCACTGTTTGGCATCAAGTGTTTGTTCTGACCAGAAAAAACAGTTTAATCCACAATTAACCATCTGGTTTCTTTCACTAAGTAACAACAATCAGCCTTTTTAAAATAGACGTAATGATTTTAATTTTATCCTGATCATTTTCAAAATCGAATGATATGAATTTTTTTTTAATCGTGATAACATTTTTGTCCAGCTTTAGCTTTAAATATTTTAAAGGAAACTGGGGGAGCCAGTTTGAAAGAGCAGCTTATAACATTAATATCTAGCAAGTATTGTGATATTATTATATCATTTAATCAAAAATAAATTTACATGGGGGATGAGGGGGCCTGTGCCCCAATAGAGATTTATGTCTAGCAACGCCCCTGGCCACAAGATTTGATGGCATGTGGATGTGTCTCTGCAGAGCAAGCCCCAATGTGAGTCAGGGATCAATACTCACTGTGTAAAGTGAACACGGTCCTCCTGCATAGCTCCACTGCAGACATTTTAACCTGCTTGGTCATGACACATGATGAATTTTCCTTCACCATCTGCCTTTCACAACATCTCTCCATGCCTTGGTCTCTATTAATCTCCATTTGCTGATAAAATTTCAATTTGAAATATTAAGAAAATAGTCATAAAAGAGAAAGTAAACTACAAATAAAAAATACAGTCATAATTAACTGACAAATAAAAAATGTCATTTTATATGTATCATGTATACCTCTACGTGTCATGTTCATAAGCTGTACAACCAGATTGTACAAATTCAGTTACATCAGAAGTTAATACATATTAATTTCATGTATTACATGTATTTAATACATAACATGTATTATGTCATTATGTCATGTATTTTGTCAGACAAATGTAGAGCTGCTAGGGTCATAAAGCCTGAAAAAAGTAATATTTATCTTGACTGGACACATACTGTTTCAGTGTATAGGCTGATAGTGGTTACAGATATTATCCTCAGCTGGTTTCCATGATTTCATATAGCGGCCTCTTCCAGTTCAGTCTGATGACTCTCACTCACAATTTCTCTGGTTCACTTTCCAGCTTTTTCCAGGGCTTTCGACCGTGTTCAAATGCCTTCTTGAGCAAATGGGACTTGGTGTCTGTATAGAACGTCAGTCAAGAGATAAAAAGTGTCCATTTATATAGTAGTCATTCAGTCTCCTATTTATATTTCTTAAGTGAAACGTTTGCCATCTGAAGAAAGCCACAGATTTATGCAAATAAAGCAATACATAGCAGATTACTCCTCTAGTATCAAGAGAATGATGACTGAAAAAAATGACTGCTGAAGGTAATTTTCATTTAGATTTAGGATCGTGAAGTTTCTCCAATCATTTGTATTATTGTAAAAAGTGTCGTATCAGTTCAGAACACGCATTCTGTATCTGCTTGAAGAGGGTATTATGTGATAAGAAAAAGAAATGACACTGACATTTCATTTCACTGTCATTTTTCAGCAAACTAAATAACACAGTAAGGGATCTCACAATTTACAAGATGTACAATTGTAAACACAGATATTCAAACAAGTTCAGTGCAATCTTTTATGCAAGATTTACTGCTGGGCAAAAAAAAAAAGTCAATTGTGCATGCTTTGATGTACACCGTCACTTTCTGTCTCAGATACATTATTTCCCTATTTCTCTTTTTTAAATATTTTGGGACATTTTCATGCCTTTATTAAAAAACTGAGAGAGGGAATGAAATTCATCTTCAAATCTTGACTTCGGATTTTTTTCTGTAGTTAATTTTCTAATCACAATTTGTCTGCTCATTTTTTCTTATAACTTTGTATTTTCTGTGTTTGAATTGGATGATAGAATTAGGACGAATGCCAATATGAAATTGTTTACAAAATGCAGTACACACTCAGAAATATATAATAAAATAATGTGTATTTTTTTTCTTTCTTGATTTTTTTTTTAGTATTGTGTGTGTGTGTTTCATGTTTTTATATCCCGGTGGGGACTTTGACCTGAATGAACACAAACTGTTGAGGACTTGGTCACCGTGGGGACAGAAACCGAGGTTCCTACAGGTGGAGACTGCTTATTGAGGGTTAAGACATTTTAGGGTTCAGGTTACTATTGGGTTAAGGTTAGGCATGTAGCTGTGATGGTTAAGGTAAGGGTGAGGAGCTAGGAAATGCATTATGTCAATCAAGTCCCCCACGGGGAAGAAGGAACATGCATGTGTGTGTGTGTCCTCCTGATACAGTGCCTGTTAATAGGTTTTCATACAAACACAATCTAAATTGAAAAAACTTTTTTTAATGCATATTTCAGGTTCCACAACCTGCGATTGCATCCACATGGAAGCTGTTTGCTTTTGTCTCTGCAACATGCCCCTGCATAGTCGCATGCAAATAGAAAATCTAAATAAGAAGCTATGACCTGTAGTGCAGAACAAACTGAGGAAAAGGCAATGAATGGAAGAGTTGTGTTGGCAGTGGGTTTGGCAAAACACAGCAGTGGATCCCTCTTGCTGTGTGAAGGCAGGGAAAGCTGTGGCTGTGACAGACTGAGAATGTGTTACTGCTCCTCCTCTACAATTTCTAAGTCTATCGCTCCGAGTGAAAAAATATAACCCTTCCATCTGGCCTTTATGGCAGATGATTCAATTTGACCAATCTCTTGAAAAATACAGTTCAAATGGTGCTTAAAGAAGAATACTTTTTGTGCGTGCCTCCCTGTAATATTCATAACACTCGTTTGACTGAGGTTGGATTTGTTTTCAATGCAAATCCAGCAACGTCATGTTTATACCCCGGTAAGATATCATTTCATGTCATTTCAAGCAAATCTGCAGCAACAAAAAAACAAGTGAATTTACAGCATTTCACCCCATTTAGCAGAATAATCAGATGTTCAGACTCATTAGTGGACTAAATGACTTGTAAAGATGGACATTTTTTTTGTAGTGTGGGTTAACGCTAACATACTACCACCCCCTCTGTTCCCTGAATACCCAGCAGTACATTAGCCAGAGAGCTACTATTACAGAGTTCCAGTTCCAGAGAGCAGCTATGGAGAGCTGAGTATTACAGTAACCCACAGGTTTAATGGTGCGGACTTCTCTCACCACCTCGCCAGTTCATAGCCAGCTCTCTCCAGGAGCACCAAGGTCACTTTAAAATGAAGGACATAGCAGCCTCCGTGTGTGTGCGTTTCTGCATGTGTGTGAGCCTCGGACCACAAAGGCAGAGGAGAGTCATTAGCGGGGAAACAGCAGAGAGGGGCGAGGTTTTCTCCCTGCAGCTCTCTCCCATTTTGTCTCACCCTAAATGTGGCTGAGAGCGAGGTCTCGCTATCCTCAAACACGAATGGAAATGTCTAATCCCCCTCGGTAAAAGAAATTCCGATAGGACAAACTTCAGATCATTCTGCGTTGTGCGGAGTCAAGAGTGCCGTATTGATCTGCTCTGTCTGTGATGAATCTACAATTAGAGCCATGGCAGGCCGCTGGGGAGTCTGTCCTCTGTTTGATTGAGCCTGCCCTCTTTGCCTTCACAGCTACAGTATGTGGATGAAACATTAAGCAGGATAGAGAGAGCTGAAAGTGCATGTGTGTGTGTGATTGCTGTGCATCAGGAGCTACCAGTGAAGAAAGTAATAGAAGACAGAGGCGATAGATTGCCAAGTTGCTCACTGACATTACAGACAAGGAAGCAGTTGAACAACAAGGAGACATCCCTTGTGGCTGATGTAGGGCTACAGTATGAGGGGATTTGGGTAGTGGATGCAAGGCCTCCTGGGAATCAGCAAAAGAAGGGAAAGATACCAAGACATGGAGAAGAGGACAGAGAAAACTGCCAAGAGGAAAATAAAGATAGAAAGACAGTATTTTAGATGATGTAGTGCCACAATTCAGTGTGTGACTCGTGGTTTTAGGCCCCTTAAGAATTGTGGGTGAGATGGTTGGGGGGTTCAGCCTGTAGGAATGCCAGTGTCAGAGCTCAGCAGTGCATGGGGAGGGAGGGGGGCATCCTGCCAACTGGGTCTGCAGCTTAATTAACTCTAAAGCAGGCGAGCTGCGGGCTGCCCTGTCGCCTTGCATATCAACGACCTGAGCGCTTTCTAAGCACCTTAGCAGACAAGCCCTCCTTTGTGAGCCAGAGGAGTCTATTCAGCCAGGGCCGGTGGAGCCCAAGGAGCTCCTCTCTTGTCTCTTGTGATGGGCATGTACTGGTTTTACTCACATAAACATTTGAATGGAGCCGTGGTTCTAGTCTGTTGAGAGCTGAGGCTTGATTGAGAGAAGTAGTTTTTCTGTGTTGAAATGCATGAGAGAATCTTTTTAAGGAGGCCAGTTTGTTACAAAAAAAGACAACTGACATAAAGACATTATTCTCTTGGCTTATATAATGTATAATGAAGCAATTTTTCTTCAGGTTGTTTCATCTGGGGCAAAGTTGGTTATTAGATTTCTGAATGTTATCTGGACTGCATCAGATTTGACTAGAAGTGTTTGCAGCCACAGTGAATAATCAGTTCTTTGGTGATCTGTTCTTATCTTTGAGAAGGTCAAACCAGTGCCTTCACAGACAAAGCTTTCTGTACTACAGCACAGCAGTCCTGTTCAATTCACCTCTCGCATTAACTCAACTAGCCACTGACCTCTAGTGGCCTGTGATGGAATGAATCAATGATCTAAAATTAATTAAGCCGTTAATGATTAGGATGAAAATGAAGGTGATGGTCAAGGGGACTCTAGTTTGCCAATTATGATCTGATAGCCATGCTTCCTCATCATTAAATTTATAGTGAAAATTCACATAGTTCAGCATTATCTTACCATGAGCAAAAGCATCACATTTTGCAGCAAGTAGTTTTGTCTTTTCTCCCTCTGTTAGTTGAATATATGTTTGTATGTCAGCGAACCTGCATGCTGTTCAGTGATGAGAGATTATGTGATGTACTGCACACACAGCAGCAGTGCAGAGGTCATGCCTGATATATTCAGCTGAGAGCTCACCATGATCTGTGATGAGAGCAAGTGGGATTATTAAGTTTGGACCCGCTGGCTCCTTCAGGTTGGCTGGCTGGCTGACCTTGAGTTGCTGGCTGGCGGCTAGCATGATGACGGGCTGGGTTTGTGGTGGTTGGCCACTCAACAGACTTATTGACTACATGCATGTCTGCAGGGAGGTCTGGCAGGCAGGCTGGCTGCCTGTTCTGCTACTTTTTGAGTGAGGCTGATTTTTTGGTAGTTGACTGACTATATAGATGTCTTTCTGCTGTATATTTCATTGGGCCATAAATTCCCTGGCAGCTCTACTGTTACACAGCCAACACTTCACACACATATGCTATCGCCAAAACACCTTTATTGCCATGCAGAGCATGAATTAATGCATAATTAGTGACATGTGGCCTAAGATATTTGACTGATTTAATATTTAATGGACGTGTGCAAAAGAAATAGGATGTTAGGTTGTTATATCAAGCAAAAACCTAAAACTACTCTGAGCGGCATTCGCATCAGCAAATGAGATCAAAATAATTCATCATCATCAGTGCAGCTTTTTGTTTTATCTTTATTAATTAATTAATTTAGTACTTGAAAGTTGTTTCAAGGCTTTGATGAACAGGTAGGATGGAAGAATATGAAATGACACTTTCATTTGATGCAGTTAGACAAAGGAATGAAAAGCATGTTTTATATATTACGGTAGTATAATAGTTACACACACACTAAGCCAGAGTAAGTTAAAATGAGCTGCTAGACCCCTAAAGTTCCTTGCTCTGTTCAAGATGTAGCTGTATACTAGAATATTATGTGGTGTAAATTGAGTAATCACTAAATGATTTAGTAATATGTACCATGTAAACACAGTAGCTTGATAAATAAAAGGCTTAACACAAGTTTTTGACACAGAATCCCTATTCAAGCTAGGGCCTTGATGTCAAGTGATAATGCTGGACGCACCATAAGGGAGACGTAAGAGACATTCACAGTCACTAACTGTTGCAACAGAGCACTAGCATCTCAGACCAAAACAAACCTACGCTAATGCCCACCAGTCTCCACTGAGAAAACCATAATTTTACCTCACAGATGATGATTTAACACTTCATTCAAACTGGACAGAAACTCACTGAACCCATCTTTGTTAGTGTTTCCTCTGTTCCAACAATCACCAACTCTGGTTCAGGGGACATAAACCTTGATTCACTGATATACTGTGTCTCTATGAGTCAGCCGGCAGCCTTGCAACGGGCTGCAATGGCTGCTGGGGACTAATGCACCTGTCAAAGTACGTCTACTGAAAGTGCTTGTTTTTTCCCTTGATAGGCTCAAATGATTATGTCTACCTAACATAATGGAAGGATCCCTATAGACAGACCCTTTGGTTGAACAGTAAGATCCTTTTTGTTAAACTTGAAACAGCCGTTATATCACTCGTTTGTCACCAGATTCATTGAAATAAACCATAATTTCACCTCACATATCACTGTAAAACACACTTCATTCAAACTGGACAGAAAGAAAATAAAACTCACCAAAACCACTGTTTCAACAATCACCAACATTGGTTGTAATTTGCCGCATCAGATTAGAAAAGAACAAGCCATTATTTTGCTCCGCTCAAAGCCAAGAGTTTCACAAGGATGGCCTCTTTGCATGCGCTCACATGTACTCACATGCACGCATGGCCAGACTGGCTACCAAAACAAAGAACAGGGAAGCTGGGGGGCCAACACACACACAAGGTGTGTGATGTAATTCTCTACTCAGGACAGCATTAATCCACTATATCTTTACTTAGTAAATAATTGTTTGCTGCTGTATTAATGTTCAGAATCTCATATACAGAACCTTTAAGGCCCTAATCATCCATCCATCCATCCATCGTCAACCCTTTATCCTGCGTACAGGGTCGCAGGGGGCTTGATCCAATCCCAGCTGACATCGGGCGAAAGGCGGGGTACACCCTAGACACCCTAATCATGTCTATTGATATTGTGCTTTAGTAGAGCATACACCCAAACAAAGTTACCATAAATCATATTACCAGGAACCACACTTGAAGTCATAAATCTGTATCGTGCATTTAACAGTGAATATGCCCAGTACTCCCCTTCTTTTGTTTCCTTCCCTGCTGTGGATTCAGGTTTGGTCAGGGATCACAATTTCAGTGCTGTTGCTATTATAACGCTGTCAGCTGCCTGTTGTATGCAACTCTCATAGAGACAAGTTGAAAAACCCTGGACATGCAGAAGACATTTAATGCTGATCAATTCTGCTGTCGCCTTGTTTTGTGCTCTGTATTTTACATTTACATTAGGCTGTACCTTAGGACAAATTCTGACTGTCTCTCAATCTGTCTACATTCTGCCAAACAACATTGTTTTGATTTCATTTCTGTCACAATATACGGTGAGATGAATATATGCAAGATGATAAACTATTGTATGTTGTTAGCATAGAGTATGGTATATAGCAGTAGAAGAAATAGTATAGTGTATAGTATATAGTATATAGTAGTAGTAGTATATAGTATATAGTATATATAATAGTATGATGTTTATTCCAAATCATTTTAGGTGACAATCGCCCCATACCTAACGAATTAGGCTAAATTGTATGTACACACAGTCTTCCATTAGTTCTCAGAATACTTGTCGGGTATCAGAGTGTATCACGTGTAGCACCCCACCATCACAGCCTCCCAGTGGGGACAACGGTATTAAAGTGCCACACTCTCCGATGCTCTGTCTGATCAGTCTGGTTGAAAAGACGGGGTGCTTATGAAAGGCAGATTTTTTTTTTTAAGAACACATCAAAGCGCCCGGGCCTGCTCACTTACCTCCTTCCACACTCTGCCGAGGCTGAAGAAAGAAAACAAGAAAGAAAGGTTGGAAGGAATAAGCGCAGTAAATTGGGTTTGCCATGGCTGGATTTGACGCCAAGACCGGACGAACTAAGTTAGAATTCAGGGATATATGCCAAAAGAAATTATTACAGCTTTCAGTGAGCGTAATCCACCAGTTGTAGTGTGTATTTGCTTTTCTTTTCACAGCGAGAGAAGCTCATGGTTTCTTCACTGAACTTCTGCTGTGTACAGTATCAGCTGTCAAAGCACGAAGCATTCAGTGATTTTTTTTTATCTAAAAGGATTTATAACTTATAAGTGCTGAGGTAAAATTTGCTTTGATATAAACGCTATTAGTTGGTGCTGACAGTCTCAACTATTACAATACTCCGTCTTGGATAAAACAAACTGTCCTTGAGGTTAGTTCATGAAATTGCAATATATACCCTTACCAATAGCTTTCCAATCATAAGCAAAAAGGAAGTGGAATATGATGTTTGTAATCATAAAAAGAGGCATACAGTGTAAATGACCTTATATGGCATTTAATAAAGGTCCAATTCCCCCTGGAAACTAATAGCTCATTATAGCTTTAGAGTTAAAAATCCGCTGACTCACATTTACATAATAAACTCAAGGCAACTTTGTGCAAATCCTTCATGTTACAGCCAGTACACAGATATGAAACAATGTTCCTCCAGGACCATGCATAGAACACAGACCTACACAAGACTACAATGAAGTGCACATGTACAATCATGTACAAGCAATGCACAACCCTGCAAAAAACACTAAGACAGCCCTGAGAACTGTCCTTTGTAAAAGTAGAGCTTTTGATTCATAATTTGTTTGGGTGTGAGTGTGTGTGGCCCACCAGCAGTTAGAGGACAGTGTCTGCAGGGGGCCCTTGGATGAGCCATCCATCCATCCATCCATCCATCGTCAACCGCTTATCCTGCGTACTGGGTTGCGGGGGCTGGAGCCAATCCCAGCTGACATCGGGCGCAAGGTGGGGTACACCCTGGACAGGTCGCCAGTCCATCGCAGGGCCTCCGTGGATGAGCATGGTTGTCTAAATCAGTACTGACGGCCTCACTGCTCGTCTTCTAAGTGTGAATACAAACCATGCGCAGACAGCTGGAAATCAGCTTAGCCTGTGAAGGATTCTTCCACGTATCCATTTTCTGAGCATTTCCCCAAGAACATAGAGTAGTCACTGGGTGTCTTCACACCTCGTCTAAGAAAATTAAGCTTTTTTACACCCTCATGCTCAATTAATTGTTACCCCAATTTGCAGAGAAGATTGTATATCCAATTATCACTTCAGCAATAAAAAAGCTTAAATTACCTACACATTTCAGTTTTTTCTTCTTCTCTTAAACTCAATTTTTCATGAAACTGATTCTCATTTAAAAAGCTCCTGGGAGTAAAGACAGTCTTGTGTTTTATTTAATGTATTCAATAGTCAAGGTAAAATGTTCTAATATTCATTTTATATTAATATTATATTAATATCTCAGATATTTAACTGTATTTTACACTTTACTGCTAAAATTGAGTTTGCCTCATAAAATGAGAACTGTTGCAAGGGGCTTACAGACTCCTTTTCTGGCTCCATCCCTCAGGAATCCCAGGATCCCTCATGATCAAGCTGGGGGTGCGTCATTATAACAGAAGCATAGCGTTAGTTCAGGCAGAGCCCTGAAGTCACACGTGTGTTGGCTGATTGGCACCAGCTGTTTGAGCTATGCTTTCCCCTCCTCCTCCCCAAACTCTTCCTTATGTGGTATTCCATGTTGTTGATTTAACTGAGATTTAATCTACATGTATGTGTTTATTAAGGGGGATTATCTCTCCCAGGAGATTCCTTGTCCCACCTCAGATTCACTGATCTATTTGCTTTATGGTTAGTTCCTTGACGTCAGTGTTGTGTGGTTCTGTGTGTTACTGCAGGTCAGATCAATACATCAGGGCCTGAGGTTTGGCTTTATTATCAGATTCTGGTTAATCATTCACCTATTATGTTATGAAGGTAAAAACATTTATTTATGTGCTGCCATAAAATGTGGTTTCCCTTAAGATCATTTCAGATTCTTGTCGTTCACTGAAAAGTGTACATATCCAGTTAAGGTCAAAATTCTACTTCAGAAACTTGTCACCCTGACCAAAAACAGTGAAGGCTTGACATTTCTTGGAGTAGCAGAAACAGAATATCAGCACAAAATATGTGCTCTCAGCAGTTTCAGTACAAAAAGATTTATTTTCAGGCAGCATAGGTCAAACCAGCGAGGTTTTCCAATGTCCTCAGACTCTACTTCAGGTAGGCTACAATTTGTCCAGAGACCAACTCTTAAATCATGACATGCTTAGACAGGAACTGGTAGAGTTCAGTGGTTTCCTATCAGGGTAAACACACAGGCACACAAAAAAAAATCACAGCATGTGACTACAATTAATTTGATATAAACAGTCGCCTTGCCAAGACTGAGAATCTACAGCCCAGCTAGCGGCTGTATTAAATGGGCTATATGTAGTTTTTTTTTCCCAATGACATGAATCACTTTATTGCCTGTGTGTGAAGGGGTTGTAACCTCACATAAAAACGATCCACTTGCCGCGTTTTTCTGTTCTCTGATGGACAGTATGTCTAATCGTATTTGAAGACTCCGGGTTGGATTTTCCATGAAATCCCTTGGCTATGACATGCATGCGTGCTCCTGAGCCTCTTGCCAGTAGTAGCGGGTGAAAAATATTTGTGGGGCTGTGCCATATCCAGTCGGTGTCAGTAACCGTCCCAATACAATTTAACACAAACTGCACGATACCAGTGCTCTGTGAAATAGTGAGAAATTATTTAATGCCAATATTTAGTAAGTTTCTAACACAAAAACATAAACATTGAACATAAACATAAAAAGTGACAAAAGAAAATACTCAAGTACAAATACCTCTAATTTGTACTTCAGTACAGTAGGCCTACTTAAGTTACTGTCTGCCACTGGAAATAACCACATCTTAACACTTCAGAGCTGCCTATAAACTATACAGTTTACCTCTGTAGCCAACCGCTGTTGTTCTCCTTGTCGATGTACCGTAGCACAAGCACCAACTAGCAGTCGGTGAAAATGTCAGTTGCCTCATCAGCAAGATATACGTCATTTTTTACTAGAACTGACAGTATGCTGTCCAAAAGTTTGTTTTGCACAGTATTTGAGGTGCCTTTCAAAAAAAAAGAAGAAAAAAAAAGAAGCTGTCTTAAGGTGCTCCTCCAACACACAGCCAGGGTTGTATAGATATGAGGACGCTGATTGGCTTAATTTATGTTTGTTACGTCCCGGTGGCATCCAGGGGATGTGGGACTAACAGTCCTAACTAACGGGGTAGAAAGTCAAGCAGGTGACACAGGTTTAGGTTTTAACAAAAAATTATAGTCAGACAGCCAAAACGGAAAACTATCTCTACTGGAGATGATTAGGGGACAACTAAACAACAAACAAACAAAAAAATAAGGAACTTTAATAATCACAATGAAGTAACAAACATGAGTGAAATCAAAAGAGACAAGATTAGTAACTTGCAAACAACAGTCTATCACTGGTTGGTCGGGCTCACCGACTCATCTAGCTGTAGTACCGGAGGCTGCAGTTTCAGGACCGCAATCCTAGGACCGGAACTTCAGTTGTAGGACCCTTTACTTTGATACTTCCAGCCCCCAAAGCCAATTACCCTTACCTTAACCATCACAGGGTATGTGCCTAAACCTAAGTTATTGATTATATGCATGTCGGCCAGCTAACTCTACAGCTGTGCACATTGGCCGTGCTAGCAGACAGGGTCAAACTCCTTGGTGTTGCTGCGCACCACCACCAATCCACTAGATGGCAGTGTCGAAAAAGAACTACGGTCCTAGAACTGCGGCCCCATGATTGCGGGGCTGCATCCTCCGGTACTGCAGCTAGAAAATATTGACCAGGGAGGGCTGCGCCCTATAGCGCCCTCTATTGGCCAGCTGCTACTGCATCTTGCCTATTGATTCTGTACTGTACACACAGCAACAACACCACAGCTAATGAGATGTTATGCCCTAAAATGACCGGGTAAAACGGATAAAAAATCAACAAAACTGTTTTATGTGCTGAAGTCTGTCAGGCCAAAATAGAATCTGATTGACATCAGGTGAAAACCACAGTCAACATCACATTGAACACAAAAAATAATTTAAAAAATGTAATTAATTATCTCGAGATAACGAATGTTGTTTTTCTGTGATAACGGGATAATTTTATTGAGCTCTTGAGATAATGAAACACTACTTTAATAAAGCATGTGCTGGAGTGTGTGCATCCCGGCTACTGGTCCACATCCATCAACCATGACCCTTATTTTCATTTCTCCAGCATCCCCAGGCACAGGAAATTCCTGCACTTCTCATTTAATCTCTGGTTTTCTGATGGCTATTTCAGAGGTGTGTCATGATACCCCCAGACTTTTTTTGAATGACCTTCAGAATTTTTCAAAGTTGCTTGACACACCTCCGAAATAGCCTTCAGAAAATGTGAGAAGTTTATGATTTTGGACCTATTGCCGGAACACACGCACGTTATCACGGGAAAATGGAGTAAAAAAATATTTGAATGGATGGCTGCTTAGGGCTTCCGTAGTCTTGAGTCAAGGAGAGACCTCCGCTTTGTTTTTTAATCTACAAAACCCCACACAGACTGTGCAAGTTAAAATTTTACGTGGTCTCATTTGTGTGACTGTAAGGTGATCCTTAGCAGCTTTTCAGCACGTCCATTTTCCTCCCAAAATGCCCATAAAGTGCGAGCTCACTGTGTGAATAAAGACCAACCTACCCTAATCACCCCGGCCCCGCCACTAATCGCCGCTAACCAGCCGCTGTGAGCACCGACAGAAAATCGGTGGGCAGCTCGTTTTACAAAAACAGCGAGCGAGATTGTGAAGTGGTGAAGTGGTGACACAGAAGGCAGCAGGGAAGAATATAAGCAAGGTTTGTGTTTGGCTAGTTAGCTATATCAGCTGTCTTTTGTTGAAACGTTGAATTTTTCATAATGTCACTGTGCTCGACAATGTCACATTTCTTCGACCAACCAACCACAGCCTGAATGGGGCGGGACATTAAAAAATAGTTTGACGTACTACAGCAAACTTTCTATGATGAACTGATTGTTCTGCATGTATGAATTTAATGATTATTGAGGAGTTATCACTAGCATTAACAAATTGGAGACTAACTCAAACCACTATGTAGAACATTGTTCTTACACAATTAAGCATTTCATGAATGAATATGTAATCAACACACTGTAAAGCAGAATAAGTTTAGAATACTCAAAATATTTGTGGAAACTGATTACCTCAAACTTTTTAAGTAGTAGTAATACTATTTTTGAGTAAACCTTCACTTAAATGTAATTTAAGAAAATGTTTAATTTCTGCAAAACTCAATATAATGTAATTATGCACAACCTATACTCTGAGGGAAATCTACTCAAAAAAATAATTGTGCTAGACTCAAATACTAATGGAAACTCACTCAACAAAATTACTACAAGGCAACTGGAAATTTACAAAATGCCCATTTTCAGATAGTAGTCCTCAAAAATACAAATACAACTCCATTATTAAAATTCAAGTTCTCTTTATTAGTATAATCTTCTCACAACATCTTCCGTCATTTCTACATTTAACAGACACAAAATAAGGCACATCTTGCATAGAATAATTGACTACTTGATCAGATAATTAACCAGCAAAAATGTTGGTAATCCGTTTGTTTTCATTCTTTTTTGCAATTATGTTGAACATTCTCTATTTCCAGATTCTTAATGAGATTTAGCAACCTGTCAATCACAAAGTAAAAGCATATGCTGCATTATCGTCTATTTCCCCCTAAATAGAACCATAATTTACTCAATGAACATCATGCTATGTTGAAGAATACTTGAAACTAGCGACTCATTCTAACTAAACTCATTCTGATAGTGTTTACTGAGGTAATAATTCAGCTGAGAAGTCAGTTTCTGGAAGAGGTATTCGAGTTGCTTTTCTGTAGTACATTTCATTACATTATCTTTTCATATTACTTGTCATTGATATTGACATTTCTGTGAGTACACTGAGTACACATTGCAGGTTTTGAAGACATTAGTCATCCGCTAGCAGGTTTACTAGGAGGCCACAGAGGGTCAGATGGCATCTCATGTGTACCTCGTGTTGTTCCTAGATTGACAATCAAAATAATTATTATTATACAAATATTTTTACAGCACATCAAGCCATAAAGTGTAACAGTTCTACCAATGTAATTCTAAAATAATAATAATACTGATAGTAATAACAACAAATCCATCCAGCTGCAACTACTAAAAGGCAAGTCAAAACAAACACAATGACTCAAACAATGGGTGAGAAATAGAAGCTAACTATAACCTTAAACATGACAATAGAAGAGATTTGGAAGCCAGTGCAGTAGGCCTGGACCCAAATATTTGACTATTCTTTCATTGGCTTGGTATTCAATTTTCAATTTTGGGATGAGGAGATTCGCTCAAGCACCTACAATTCTGTCCCCCACAACGCTGCACACACACCAGCTTGCACCGTCCTTTTCAGTTTCTTTCTTGCTGTATCATACAGCGACAAACACATACAGGCTGCTATCTGCCCGCTTTCAACTATCATTGTCAGCCGTATGTTCTACTGAACCAAAAAAAACAGTTCGCGTTTTGAACGTTTTCACCCACGATTCTATGGTAACAACCGCAGGTGAGCTGCTTATGGAGAAGGCCTCTAGTACATATCTCTCTGTTTGTGTCTCTGCAACTGTCAGTAGACCGTATGGTGACCGATCATGGATGGAGTTGGTCTCTTGGACGGATAGAAAAATAAAAAGTCATTAAAAACACATAAAATCTGAGCAAAATTGAGGATTATCTGTCTTGGGTTATGCGTTCAGGGCAGCCCAAGAATTTAAAAATAAGCTTGTAAATTTCTTATAAAGTTATTACGTACTGTAAAACTTACAAAAATAAATGCAAATGAGAAATGACAATTGAAAGTAGCTGGCTCTATCCTCCTCAAGTCATCACAAGACAATATCATAATAAAATTTCACCATTATAGTACAGAGGTCCCAATCTGTATTGACTGACCATTATGTGATCAACATTGTTGCTATAGCAAAGGTAACCTTAAACTCACCTGAAGGTCATAAATCCTGAGGATCTCTGCAGGGCCTCTGCTCTCTTGGCCTTCTGCCTGTACAGGGCAATCAGTTGTGGTGTGTATCTCGCAAGCTCACAGTAGAATTGGTTGCATAGGTTCAACATTTGTAAAGCGAACTCCGCAAACACCTGCAAACACATAAATGTATGCAGATTAATGGTTTCCAACTTGGGCCTTGACAAAAAAACATAATCACTTACTTGTTTTAAGCAGGATGGCTGACTATATGGCAAAAAGAATATAGTTTTTACCTGAGAAATGGACATGGACCACTGCATTGACAAGAAAAGAAAATGCAGGGTCATCCTGCAAATTTCTTTAACCTAACTTTGGTTTTGCTGCATCAAAATGGAAGATTATGTGGCTAAGAATTGAGTTAGCCAATCAAATGTATTTTACACTAGACTAATTGTATAATATTTCATCAATTAGCTTCTATCTGAAGCAACATTCCCACACCAACACAGACCCTTGTGTTTTTTCTCAACAGTGCCATTTTTGGTCTGAACAGGTTTGAGTCAGGTACTAAATAGTTTAAGAACCATAAAGGCGTCATTCAACCATCTCATTATAAGTTTATAACAGCCTTTAACAGAGCCTACAGTGAAAAATGTTTACACTTCATGTTGTAATAGATTTCTCAGCTGGAGGATCACTGCCAATAATTTCTGAAATAAATCTATGAGAATTTTAAATTGCTAAATATCCATCCATCATCAACCGCTTATCCTGCAGGGGGGGTGGAGCCAATCCCAGCTGACATCAGGCGCAAGGCCTGGACAGATTGCCAGTCCATTGCAGGGCCACACATAGACAAACAACCACTCACGCTCACACCTAAGGACAATTTAGGGTCACCAATCACCACTGCATGTCTTTGGATGGTGGGAGGAAGAGTGAACATGCAAACTCCACACAGAAAGGCCACACAGAAAGGCCGGGGCCACCAGGGCTTGAACCCACGACCTTCTTGCTGTGAGGCGACAGTGCTAACCACTGCATCACCGTGCCGCTAAATATACATATTCATTATAAAATCTCAGTCACAGCTGGACTAATTGATTGCACATTTCTAAAACAGCACAATATCCCCCCTACGTCTCAAGTCAGGGCTAAACTATCTTCTTTCATGTTAAAATGTCATCCACTGTGAAATGTTGCTGGCTCCAGTTCTAGAAATGTAGTCAGGGTATATACAGGAATCCTAAAGTAAAATTCATTACATTTAAAAACCTTTTTCCAAGACCTTTTCAGCATATTTTAAGACTACCGCGCCACTTTGAGCTGTAACCGCTTAAGTCAGAAACATACCTTTAGAAGGATTTTATGTAAATAACAACAATAACTTTAATAAAACATATAATAAGATCTAAATAGAACAAGATGAACATGAGCTAGAAGCAGCACATATTAGCACAATGGCATCCTGGCTCTGGCTAATTCTACATCTGTCTGCTGCAGAGGATCCATCCACAACCTGGAGGAGGAGCTAGTATATTGTGTATTAGCATAATATTATAACATTATATTAAAAGTATATTGTTAATATAATAGTAAACTGTTAGTTTGATATTAATATATATTATTTATATGATGTTACTATATTCATTATAATTCGATATAATAGTACAGTATATAGCTTACTACTATTATAATAATAATTCCAGTTGAAGCTGTTTTATTTTGGGGTTGCTTTTTATTCATTAACTTTGTGCAAGAAAAATGCTCTACATGGTAGTAGTTAGTCTCTAACTTTAATTTTAAGTAGCCTACTAATGCTTCAATAATCATAACTATTTATGCAGAACGATTACTTTTTTTAAATGTCCCGCGCCATTCAGGCTGTGATTGATCTGTTCATGAAAGTGACATTGACGAGCACATCAGCTTTATGAACGTGTTTCAATAAATGAAAAGGGCACTGATTTGGCTAAATAGACAGCCTTCGTTAGCCAAACCTATAACGTTAAGCTGCTTATATTTTCCCTGCTGTCTTCTGTCTTAAAGCTCGTGCAGACTACACGACTTTCAGCGTCAGCCGATGGCTGTGCTGCTCACACTACACAACTTGCCATCTTGTGACCGGAGTCTTGAAGTTGTTGTGGCGTTCACACTACGTGACTGATCGGTGACAGGGGGTCACACACTACACGAGCTGACAAGGACTCTGGCTGTGTCCAAAATCCCGACTCATTCACACCTCCCTACCCCCTCTGTAGGGAGCACTATATAGCACTATACAGTGAGCTCACTCACATTATTAAAACAACACTTGCGGACACTACCTCGATCGTTATTTCGGCGCCGTTAATTGCGTCATTGCCATCGGACAGTCAGTTTTTTCTATCAGCGCAATGCATGATGGTATAGAGGGCTTGTGACCATCGGTTGTACACTACTTTTCAAAATGCATTCTGGGATACATTGAGTGGACTATATAGGGTATAATAATTCTCACTATACATTGGGACAACACTACAAAATGGCGAGCTCACTATATAGTCCACTATATAGTGAGCAGTGGGTGATTTCGGACAAGAAAACACACGTGAAATGTGAAATGACGTGAACCTACAGCTGTTTGTTATTGTAAAGATAGTAATTATAAAGACAACGAATATGAGTGAAAGAATGGATTAGCACACGCAGGTAGCAGGGATCGTTTGAGCTACAGAGAGAGCTGGAGGTGAGTAAAAAGTGTTTTGTGGTGAAAAAGTAGCTGCCTGCTCTGCCAGCTGCCTGCTCTCATCGGCTGGAAGTGGATGTCGAGTCAGCCGACTCCTCCAGATATTTGGCATGCTAGATACAGTATATGGCAGACATCAGCGATGTGTCAGAAATTTGTCAGGAAGCCGTTGTGATGCGTCGTAGAGTAGTTCACACATAACAACTGGTGACCGCCGATTGAGCGCTAATTTACTCCCGATTACAGCCTGACTG
Source organism: Micropterus dolomieu (assembly GCF_021292245.1). NCBI lineage: Eukaryota > Metazoa > Chordata > Actinopteri > Centrarchiformes > Centrarchidae > Micropterus > Micropterus dolomieu. The sequence continues at coordinate 25,140,437 of NC_060171.1, read as the reverse complement.
TCGCAAATCGGCCACAGAGCTCAGTCCAACTATGTTTTTAACGATTAGAATCGGGGGTCCAGCGTGGTGAAAGGTTATGGTCGGTTGTACTCGTAAATCAGTTTTCCGGTTCGCACGGATCTACTTTTAGGGGTGGATGACAGTGAAAGGCTCGCGCGGTAGATCCCTGCGCCTAACGTTACACAGAAGAATTGCACAGCCGCTGAAGTTACATCCTGCCTATCAAGCGTTTTTGGCTATAAAATAAATGCGTTCACCCACACTTTTAGCACACAAACTCTTTGGGGAAAAAAGATTTTCATATTGACAAAAATATCTACAAAATTTAATACCTTGTTAAATGGCGATTAAGACTTTTAAATACTTTTTAATGGCCTTCATTTTTCGCAATATTGATTTATTACCTTTCAAGACTTTTTAATACCCTGGGGACACCCTGGTAGTATTTTTTTATATCCTCAGTATGTCTGATTAGCAAGCTAGCAATTGACGCAGAAATATGCAAATTGATAACATACTTTGGATAGCTGTAGTGGCACTCAATACTCTGTTTGATCCTGCGAGAGCAAATATAACAAACAGTATAAACAATATATTTCCCATTAGCCCAGTCAACAAGAACATCATCACATGCTGATTTTCTTAAAAAAATACAATATTTTATAATTTATGTGACTCACCAATATCAGAGCTGCTTTTGCAAGTCAGGTGATTATGATCATGATGAAATTCCTTCAGCAGCAGTACAGTCCTTAATGGGCACACAACATATGAACACCAACTTTGCATTAGTTTACAAAATAAAGGCCATGTAAACACTTCTCACAAACATGTGATATGGGCAGAGTTTATTGTTGTGATAAATGTATTTAGTCTTTAAGACTTAGTAACCAGTTTCTTTGGTACATCTAGCTAAATTTAAGGTAGTCTAATCCAACATTTATGCAATAAATCCTCCCTTCATAAAAATTATAATGTTCAGATTTTGTTGCAACTGTATGATAGTTTTGGATCACACCGGTGTTTCTGATATTTTGTCTATCCCATTTATATCAGTGAGGCCATGCTAAATAAAAGAGGCAGTCACAGACCACAAACTACATCTGCCAAAATGAACAAATTAAATTAACAATTAAATTTAAATAAAAACTGAACATTCCTCACCAACTTTCATTACCACATATTCCTTTACAAATACATGTCAAGACCACCACAATACAGCCACTTCAGATAAGGCAACTTGTGTCTGAAGTTGAATTATTAGGTTCACCACTGATAAAATGAAACATTCAGCCATGCATCAACACTATTTCATGATACAGATTACCAAAATGTCTTTCAAGCTCAAGGAAACTCAGCGCTCAGGTAATGTTACACTTGAGAGGACAGATCTATTAAAACAGATTACAACAGTACAATATAAGTTCAATATAAATGTATTAAATACTTATCATACAAACATAGTAATTACACAGTTCTAACTGATCTGTCTTATTAACTGACTTGTTAACTTTATGAAGGCAGAGCTTGACTGTCTCCACAGTAACGTTATAGGACTAGCAGTGCAAAGTGAACATTAACGTTATCTCATTGTGTTAGCCAGCTAACTTCAAGTAATGTTAGCCTTTCTGTTAAGATTACTGCGCCTGAAAACAGAACTTTTTCACTTACCAGAGCAAAGCGCATGTAACAAGGAACAGCCCCAGATGAAAAATAAATAAGTGTTGATGTCTGGAAAGGTTTCAGCCAGTGGTGTAGTCTATTTTTTTCTAGTGAGTATACTGTGATTTTTCCCTCCCAGCCTCATACTCCACCGTCCCAGCGTGACATCCCATAAGCGCCACTACACTCACTAATACATACACATAATACATGTAATAGAGAGCATTCTGAAGGACTGCTTAGGCTATGTGTTATCAACAACGCAAAGACTTTAACAGCCAATGACAGTTACAGGTGGGCAAGGGCGTCACTTTGTGTTCAAACGTGGTGGGGACACTTTAGGGCTCAGTTTAGAGTTGTGACAAAACACTTAGCATATGAGATGTGACAATCCAGAATATTAGGGTCACGAGATCAAGACTGGAAGATATTTTAATAGTATTTAAAGAAATATTCATTGATGAGTACATGATTGGGTGGTCTGGGGGTCCTTCCCCAGAAGATATTGAGCATTAAACATTTAATTTCCTGCATTCTGGAGACATTTTCTGCACCAGTTTATGGTGGAAATGTCTAATGTTTAGTGTTAATCACCATCTAATTCAGCCAGTTAAGAGCTACATTTAGCCTTAGATGTTATATAAATCTGGTTTTATCATCTGGCAATTTTCAATGCACATTTCACAGTGCAAGTTGCAACTATTATTAACAATAATGGAAAGCTGAGGCTTTTCAGTAGCAGTAATAACAATGAACATAGGCCTATGTGCAGTTCTATCACCAAAACTCATTCATTACAGAATATTAGCACTGAGGACACCAAAAGTGGTCCACATCCTCCCAGGCTCTTCCAAAAACCATTGTCAAATGTAGGTTATGTACTGTGTCAGCTTAAATGCATGAGCAAGCATCCAGGAACTGCTACTACTGTATACACACACACACACACACACACACACACACACACACACACACACACAGTATCCACTGATCCACCACATTAAGGTTAGTTAACTAGTTCTAGATTCAATTCAATAGACCAACAATGCTGTTACAGTTCCGTTAATGATAGCGTTAATGATAACATAGGCCTATATGCTATTTTCACTCACCAGGTAACGTTACGATAGCATCAGCCTCATCTGGCTCGTTTTCTGTGTTTCAGTAACTTTAACGTTCGTGTCATCTGCTGCAGCTGCAGTGTCACCCGGAGCGGCAGCGGCTTTAGCTGCAGGCTTACGAAAACACTGCTCGCGTTTCACATCTCCTTCAATGATTCACATTAGTTCATTTCAAACATGCGCCGAGTGACCGCCACGTGACCTCAGCTGTGCCACGGAACTCGCAAACGTCAGTTCAGAGCTTCGCAACACAAACGGGGTGACTTTATGAATGAACGTGTGAAAGTTCTGTCACAAACCGATGTTGTTACGTATCATCTCGCTATTTTAAGTGGGTATACGGAAATGTTTGACCATTCCTAGTGGGTATACGGCGTATCACGTAGACAACACCACTGGTTTTAGCCACTGGTGATACCTTACGTTAGCTTACGTTAGCTAATGGTTGCTAACGTTAGCTAACGTAATGCGGCAAACTGACTCCACATAGAGCATACAGCGTACGGTTATAAAATAAAGTCACAGAACATAAAAAACACTTCTCTCCAACTTTGTAAATTAGTTATTAATTAACAGTTTTTCAATCAACATTGTGCAACTTTGGGGGCTTTCCCGTTTGGTGGGCGTGTCAGAGGTGTTACCCAATCAGCTGCAATACAAGGTAACGTTACAAGGTTGTTTATTAGTCATTATACAGCACAAGGCTGCCTAACAAAATTAAATTTGTAGTTCCTTCATGCTACACACACAACATATAAATAAGTGTAGGCCTATATTAAAATATAGTAACATAAAAAAAAAAAAAAAACACATTTGTAAACACAGCTGTGGTTAAAAATGCAGTAAAAATCAGCGTGCTTGCATCATAGACTGTATATAAAAAGGCTTTCATACACAGCTGTGTGTTCAAGGTACCACCGTTTCCATTTACAAATATGTCTTGCTACATCAAGGTCCTCCAGTTACGCCCTCGCTCACGCCACGCCCCCTTAAGGGCCCATGTCCACCAAAGCGTTTTTTTGCCAGCTGAAAGAGTAGCATGTAGCTGCAGTACCAGAGGCTGCAGTTTCAGGACCGCAATCCTAGGACCGGAACTGCAATTCCAGGACCCTTGTTTACTTTGATACTGCCAGCTAGCCGACTGGCTAGCTAGCTATGTTACTCTTTACAGCCCCCGAAGCCAATTACCCTTACCATAACCACCACCGAGTGTGTGCCTAAACCTAAGTTATTAATTATATGCACGTTGACTGGTTATCGTAAGGGACATCATAAAAAAATAAATGTTGATCAAACAAAATTCAGAAAGTATTAACGCCTTGAAAGAAAATTCGGAGTTTCTCTTCAAAGAGTTCCAAGATATGAAAGCAGATGTCACAACGGTGAAGACAGCAACCGTGGTCCATGAGAAGAGGATCGCTGAGCTTGAAGCCAAGGTGAATGAGGCTGAGCCCTATCAGAGAAGATGGAACCTGAGGTTCTATGGATTACAGGAACAGGAAGGTGAAGATGTCAATCAGCGTATGATCGATATCTGTCGTGCCATCGTTCCAGAGATTGGTGACAGTCTTCGCTTCCATGTTGATGTCAGCCACAGAGTTGGAAGAAAGAACGGTGACAAAATTCAACCAGTGATCACAAGATTCATCTCCAGATCAACCAAAGAACTGGTTTGGAAAATGCAAAGGGATCCCAGTATCTCCTGTCCAGGAAGTTGCAGTTTGGTGAAGATCTGACGACAAAAGACAAAGAAACTCGCAACAGGTTGTGGCCCCAAATTGAGGCGGCATGCAAAGAAGAAAAAAAGCTTTCTTTATCGGAGCCAAAGCAATAATTGATGGGAAAGAGCTGCAGTCTTAAAGATGTCGCAGAACAATGAGTGCAACCTCATAAAGCTGAACATTGAATACTAAACCATCACTCATGAGCAGCGTGAATATGGTCAGGTATAGTTAGTTATGGACACTTTTTTTGTTGCCAGGCGTTGATAATCTTCTCCTCTTTCTATTTAATGTTGAGAGTAAGAAGTATCTTTACCAGTAGATATGTCTTTATCAATATGTTCATTCAATGTGAGGGGTATCAGAAAAGGCTGTTTTTTTATTTTGTAAGAAATGTAAAGCTGATTTTTATTTTATACAAGAAACACATGCTTCAAATTCTGATTATAATTTCTGGAAGAACCAATGGAGAGATAATATTTGGATGTCTTATGGTAGCAATAAGTCTGCAGGTGTTGCCATAATGAAAGGAAACTTTAAGGTTAGAATCCTGAAGAGTAAAGCTCATCTTTTTGGCAGATGGTTATTAGCTCAATGACATTCTTTTCATTTTAGGTAATATTTATGCCACAAATATTAGCTCTAGGAATAGAAGTCTTTTCCAAGAGTTTGAAGAGGAAATTTCTATGTTCCTAAGATCCTTTCCTAAGGCAAAATTAATTCTGGGAGGAGATTGGAATTCCATTAGACCCACTATTGGACTGTAGTCCTCCACGACCAACAAGAGTGAATAACACTGCAGAGTTTGACCACTTATGCTTAAGTCTAAATTGTTTTGATATATGAAGGTATAGGAATCCTGACAAAATATATTTTACATGGTGCACCAAAGATATGACTAAACAGTCTAGAATAGATTTCTGGTTAATATCTAGAGAATTAGAAAAACAGATTATGGATGTTTATATTGAGCCCTCTGTTCTCACTGACCACAAACCTGTTTACATTTCAGTAAGTCTTAATAACACAACAGAAGGAAAGAAACCTAATGTGAGTTATTGGTAATTAAACATTAACATTTTAAAAGATGAACAGTTTATGGACGCTGCTACATTAATTATTAATGAATGTTGGATTAAGGCCAAAACATTGAAATCCTATGGCACCCACTGGGAATATATGAAATATAAAATTAGAAGATTGGCTAGAGAGGGAAGGATATAGAACAGGCCAAACGCATAAAAGAAGATTTCATAACCAAAGAAATAATCAAGATGTATGGAAAAGAAATATTGTGTCAACAAGATAAGGATACTTTAACCAAATTACAATTAGATTTAGACCAAATTTACGAAGATAAGGCAAGAGGAGCATTTGTAAGATCTAGAAGGAATTTGTTGGAAGAAGGAGAAAAAAATTCAAAATATTTTTTCAACTTGGAAAAAAGAATTGCACGTCTTTCCTCTTTGAATAAACTTAATATTAATGAACAAGTGTCAGAAAATGCAAAGAAACTCTCTGATTTTGTTACAACCTTTTATAAAAAATGATATACCGAAGGGAGTGATAACAATGATACGTCTTTCTTCTCTTCCATAAGGGATAGTGCAAAATCGATAGACAAGGAATCCAAGAAGATGTGTGACCAGAATATAACTTTAGAAGAAATAAAAATTAATATAGTTAAGTTAAAAGATAATAAATCCCCTGGAAATTATGGACTAACAAGTGAGTTCTATAAAGTTTTTCAGGATAACCTTGCAGAATTTATTTTATTTGTATTTAAGGAAGCAATTGAGGTTGGGAAGCTACCTCCAACCTTGTCTCAAGGGCTAATTTCCTTAATACCTAAGCCAGAAGACTTATTGATGATTGAAAACTGGAGGCCTATAACCTTAATAAACAATGACGCCAAATTATTTGCTCTAATATTTGCTCAGAGATTGCATTTATGCCTCAATACAATCATTGATGATTGTCAATCTGGTTTTATGCATGGAAGGCATATAAGTAATAATATTTGTCTAATTTTAGACTTAGTTGATTACGACCAGTTTATTAATGAAAATAGTTATATTTAGTTTTTAGACTTTTATAAGGCCTTCGACACTGTGAAGCATAGTTTTTTATTTAATACTTTAGACTTTTTTGGCTTTGGAAGTTATTTTAAACGTGCGATCCAGACGATTTATAAAGGTTGTAATAGTTCTGTTAAACTACCATTTGGCACCACTCCTAGATTTAATATTGGCAGAGGGATTAAACAAGGGGATCCGGCTGCTCCCTTCTTATTTTTGCTATTCATGCAAACAATGGCACTTCACATTAAAAAAGATAATTTCAAAGGTATACAAATAGCCAAAACATAATTAAAATGCTGTCAATTAGCAGATGACACAACAATTTTTTTACAGAATGAAGAAGAAGGAGTAGAAAAGGCTATTGAATGTGTTAATGTATTCTCTTCGGTATCAGGTCTAACTTTAAATCTAAAAAAATGTGAGCTTTTTGCCTTAAAAAATAAGGGACATTACTTGGTTGACATATGTGGTATCTCTATAAAAGATGTCGTATCATATCTGGGTATTAAAATATGCAAAAATCAAGACAGAATTTGACAGGATTTGAATTTCAATCCGTTGATTGAAAAAGTAAAAAAAAAAAATTCGATAGTTGGTTGTTGAGAGATCTGTCATTAAATGGATGTGTGTTGTTATCTAAAAGTGAAGGAGTTTCAAGGCTGGTCTATACAGCAATGGTCCTAGATATCCCACCAATACTAGTCAAACAGATAGACACGTTGCTTTTCAATTTTGTCTGGAGAAATAAACCCCATTATTTAAAAAAGAAGGTTTTATGTAACACATATTTCAAAGGGGGTCTAAATGTATTAGATTTTTATACATCCAACACTATATTCAAGGCCAAGTGGATTAAAAGTTACATCCAAGGAAAGGATAAACTATGGTACTTTATTCCATTCGTCATGTTACATTGTGTCATTTAATACACTTTTGTCTAGTGTGTTAAGAGATGCAACAAAGATTTAAAAAAACAAAACAAAACTTTTTTCAACTCTGGGCGACCGGAAAAAAACGCTCAGCACCCAGCGCGGAAAAGACGCTCAACGCCTCGTGACGCTCCTGGCATCTTTTTACCAGCTAGTAAAATGCGGCGCTCCCATTGGAATGAACTGAAAAAAGACACTGGCGTCAGAAAAAAACATATATATATATATATACACACACACACACACACACACACACACACATATATACATACATATACACATATATACATATATACATACATACATACACACACACACATATATACATATATACATACATACACACACACGCGCGCACAGCAAGACGCGCTTTGTGAAAGTAGAATGCGTGTCGATGTCACCCATCAAACCTCTCGTCAATGGACTGTGGTAAGTCTCTCCTACCTATTAAACCACTGTTTTGTATTTTAACAGAAGCACTGTTGCAGAATAACTTGATTTTGTTATTCACCATGAACTCCAGCTGGCTGGTTTTATCTTTAAACAGAATTCTGAACCTGACCGAGTTGATGGCTAGCCTATTTGTGCCATTAAATTGAGAAGCTAAGTAACTTACTAACATTAGTTAACGTCAAACTAGACCGTGTTGGCAAGAAGTAACATTAACATTGTCATCGTGGATGAGTAATTCTGTGGTAATACTTGGAATCTTTCATATATCAGTTAAAATGTCACGTCCACGTGTGAGGAGTTGGCTAACGTTAAACAAGCTAACTTTAGCTTGATGTAGTGTAGATATCCCTATCGAACAATTCGCAGGCATACAAGGACGTAGCAAATGAGTGTCGCATGAATAAGTAACTGCCTATTTAGTAGTAAGTAGTGTTACCTTACTGATGTGTGTTTGGCAGTCATGTTAGCTAGTTAAATCAATCTTGCTTTGTTAATGCTTGTATGTTGTTGTAACGTGGTGGTGGTGGGTGAAATCGTCAGGCCATCCGTCGCTTTGGCGGACAGGAAAAATGCACAACAGTGTAGTAAGGTAACATATTGTGTCGATTGGCAACTGTGTCACACACACAGCCTCCAGTGAGCTCAGGAAATATCTGTAAAACGGCTTTTCAAACCAAACGCACAAGCCCGAAAGAGGCCCGGTCTGTCATGAGTTACAGCCAGGGCGCTGCTTACCAGCATCGGAGGCTGCGGGGGAGGGGAACTCCGGTGGTGTCGGAGAATTACTAAGCTTGTCTATTAAACATGAGAGAACACTTGGTTTTACTTTTGCTGGCTTTTGAATTGAACCTCAAACTGAGTATTTTTTGAGTTTTTTTGAAATAGACTCAATAATTGAACTGTAGGTTTTGAATTGAGCGCTGCAAAGTAGGGATGGGGATCAATAAACGGTTCTAAAAGGACCCGGTTCCAAAATTTCTCAAAACCTGAAAATCAATAAGGTCCAAGCTTATCAATACTGCTATCAAGACTAACGGGTCCTATAATGTAACGTTATGTCTCGAGCACCGAAACAGGGTATGAAATGGGCCCAGGACTGTTTATCATCAGGCTGCAGCCTCTGCTGCTCTCTGTCGGCTCCTACACACAAATACACAGCGGCCAGCAGAGTGAGATGTCGCTATGGAGACAGTGAAGTTCGCTCCAAAATACTCAAGTTGTCCACGCCTACGCTCATTAGGCCTACTGTAAGTACGTGCAATAAAACCTTCCCGAGTAAAAAAACAATACTTTATCAATAGACCCGGCTGTAAGGTAAATCATCTCTGTCCTCAGTCTGTCATCCTGTAGGCTATGTTATTTACTGTTATTTACTAGCACAGCTATTGTTAACTTGGCAATTGCCCAAATGTTGAAAACAAGTTAAATAGAAAGCTGTCTGTCTGCAGCCTTAAAATTTGGCACATTCTTGTAAACTCAGCTGCTGGCTGAGACAAACCAACCAGGTAACGTTACCTGCAGGCAGTAAATAACAGCAGAGGGGAGGAGGAATGATACAGACTGAGTTTCTATGCTTTCTAAACGTCATTCAGTATTATGATGTAAACATTAATGTTGCTGCTCTAGAAAGAGCATTTAACTGTATTTAAAATATTAAGTTCTAATCCTATAAATAATTGTAAAACAACCAGGCAGTTAATATGCACACTTAAATGTATGTTTATTTATCAAATCATATGTCATCTCAATATATAACAATTTTATCGCACCTTGAATATTTTCCTCATATCGTGCAGGCCTACTTAATGCCCGTTGGGTCACCAAGTAATACTAAAGTATTGATAGTGGTATCGTTAAAGAATCTGATCATTAATCAGTCTCAATAAGGGTATCACAACAAACTAGAACTGCAAGCAGTTGTAAGCGGGGTCCAAGCCTCCCGGCGCAAGCCGCCCCCTGGAGGGCGCGCGAGTCGGCCCGGGCCCACCATGATTAATTGTGCACGGACCCCACTGTGGGTTAGGGGCCTGTGGAGAATAAATGAGCAGAGTGATAAATGAAAGGGGCTTGCGGTTACGGAGATCTGAAGTGAATGTATGTGTATGTGAGTGTTATTTGATTTCCAGTTAATAGCGCCACCTAGAGGCCGATTGACGGCTAATTTCACACAGGCCCTCAGGAGGCCGTGCCAGATAAGGTACTCGAGTTTGGTGTAGATCGGGCATTGCAAACGTAAGGTCTGACATGACATCCTGTTTTTAGCGTTTGCGGAAAAATTAGTTGGCCTATAATTCAGGCGTTTTTAGGCGGATCAAAATTCCCTCAACAAACCTTGTTTGGCTCGGCCCAGAGATGGTCGATGCCAAGTTTCGTGGCGATTGGACTTCGGAGGAGTTAATTAAAATAGGTTGTCCAGTTTCCGCAATTTAGCGAAATGAAAACTTCATCGCACAAAGGTGTGTATTATAACATCCGAATCGGCAGCATCCCCCAAACACGTAGAAATAAGGTTTATGAATGTGTGATGTAGTGGGCCGTAGTTCTGATACAAAATGTCCTTTGGTTGAAAATCCCATTGAAATGAATGGGGTATTTTTCCATTATAGCGGCAGATTTAGGCCGAATTGCACCAAATTTTTCCAGGTGTCATCAGGGCCCCATGGAAAACAATGGACCCAAATTTGGTGTCAATCGGACTTGTGGTTATGGAGATATAAAATGCATGCAAATCAATGGTAATTTTTTTTTATGTCTTTAATGTGCTATAACAGCGCCACCTATGGGCATATTTGGGTGAACTTTGGTGACTGTAGTAAGGGGACCATGCAGAACAATTTGGCACTGGATTCATGTCAATGCGAGTTGTGGTTATGAGGAACAATTTTTTCGAATGAAATAGCGCCACCTAGGGGCGAGGTGCACCAAATGTTGTACAGGCCCTCAGGGGGGCCTCCCACATTAATGTTCCAAGTTTGGTGTCGATCGGCCATTTCGAAGCGAAGATATAACATCATTTACTTTAAGCGTTTTTCGCAAACATTTGTTAGACTATAATTGCGACATTTTTTGTGGGATCAAAATTTCCTCTACAAACTTTCATCATCTTGGTCCAGAGATTATCCGTGCCAAATTTGGTGTCGATTGGACTTGCGGCTTCGGAGGAGTTCATTAAAATAAGTTTCAGTTTTCGCAAAAAAAAAAAAAAAAATTATATATATATATACACACACACACACACACACACACACACACAAGATTCAGCTCAATCCCCCGAACACGTGGATATAAGGTTTTTGATATCCGCCTTTGTGAGCGGGAGTTCCAAGCCCAAACGCGTTGACCTTGCTTATAGCGCCCCCTAGAGGTAGAAGTGTGCGGATTTTTGTGCCTGAGGTATTGAGGCTGCAAACCTACCTTGTGAGTTTCGCGTCCCTAGCTGTTACCGTATAGGCCGCAGTATCAGTTTTATGCATGGAAGAACAAAATAATAAAAATCCGAGCGATTACAATAAGGGTTCCCAGCTCACTCTGGCTCGGACCCCTAATTAAAGCTGCAAGCAGCATTGGCCGGGCCCTCGCATGTGTATCGAGTCGATGTGAGGCAGCCGTGATTCCGGAGCTCTGGCAGTGTGGCTGGGAATTTATCATGGGCTTCAGACGCTGCACAAACATGTTAATCATCACTTCCTGTGTCCCCTTTGTGGCGCTACGTAGCACTTCGCTCTACGACTATGACTGAACATGTAGATGTGTTCGGGGCACGTAAAATTTGGTACAGATGTGAGCATGTACACCGAAGTTAAAACAACTTCCTCTTTCATGGTGAATCATCGATTTTGGACGCCACGGGCACACCATTTCACGAAAACTCGTACTCGTTGTTCGTACAACTTTTAATCATCAATGGCTTTAGAGTAGACAGGGAAAATCTGAAGTCGGTCGGACACACCGACACCGTACTTTCACTACCGGAATATTTTCCTCCTCTGGAGATTCACGGTCACTGCTCTGATAACAGCACCTGTCAGGTAGACGTCCTGCAGGGTTTCCGCGGGGTCTTAAAGTCTAAAATTTTAAATCAAAATTTAAGGCCTTAAGTCTCAAAATAAACAAAAGTTTGTGTTCTAGGTCTTAAATCATTTTAAACTGGTATTTATTTTCCAATGTCCATGTAACACTACCACTAATGCTCGTTGAAATGGCCCCACAGCACTCTAGAATGTTTTATTTATTTTTCCTCCCATGGTGTAGTTCTTTCTGTCGCTAGTCCAAATATAATTCGCTGTATTAAGTCTACAAAGACCAACAGGCAGCTTCTTTCGGATTGTAACACAGATATAAAACACATTTATTCTTCAGCTATGGGGAAGTGCTACCTCATTGGTTCTTGGATGGAAACACGGATCTTAGGGCTTAAAACCAGTCTCTAGCAATTTATTTGAAGCCTACTGTTGCTGCTTAATGAATGAGCGCCAATATTAAAATTTCACACAATCGTTAATGATCTTCAGTGAGCTACGGTAACACTCAACGCATGGCTGTCTCCCTCTCCTCGTTCAAAGGATGAGCGAATGTGAGAGCAGCAGAAAGTGACTGAAAGTTAGCAGACAAAAAGAGCCGGGAGGAAGTCCGAGGGGATAGGGCAGGTGAGCGAGTCCAACTGACTTGACAGAGGAGGAGGGTCAGTGAACCTGGGGAGAGACAGACAGACAAACAGGGTTAGTGACTCAGGGAAAACCAAGAACAGGGAAACAGAGATCATGCAGGTTATACGAGAGCTTGAGTGATCAAGTGGCACCGGGTTAGGAGCAACAACGATCAAGCAGGGGTTGAATGGAGAACCGGGGTAGAAGTATTGTCAGAGATGAGGCTGATTGCTGGCAGGTGTGGCAGGCAGAGGAGGTGGCTGACGAGGTGCAGGTGCGGGTCGTTGGCTGGGCTCAGGAGCAGAGGGAGAGAGAGAGGGAGAGCACACGCAGGGGAGGAGACACAGGGAGGCAGGAGGCAGAACACCAGGGGAAAGCAGAATCACAAGCAAAAAAAAGGAGAAATAAACAGGACACTCACCGTCAGCCAGGATGCCACCACAACAAGATCAACATTAAGTTGTCAGGTTACAGCTCTGTCCTCTACTGTACATCTTGATAGTTAAATTAAATTATAAGAAAGGACTGTGTTGACCACGGAGGAGCTGAGGCTAGTAACGTTAAAGCAAATTAGGGATGCAAACTAACGTTACTCCTTTTAAGCTAATGAGGAGATAATTCTTTTGGATTTTGATGTACAAATGAAATGCTTGTAATTATACAGAAATGTATAAAGCAGTAAATTAAGACACAAAAGGCAAACATGAAGAATCCTATCTGTAATGATTCTGAGGTCATGTGTTTTCCTGCCATTATAAGGTGGTGAGGAGAAAAACAGCTTGGTGAAATCACCGTGGAGAGCATCAAAACCAACCACACGAATTTTCCCAGATCTAATGGTTTGAATTCAACTCTAGTAGACTTATTTAGCAAGTTTAGCTTTTGGGGTGTAGTTTAATTTCTCCCTGTCTGCTTCCCTGAGTTTATCCATAAGCAGTAGTTTAGGTTTTATAAAGTCGCCAAAAAGACACATTACTTTTTTTTTTCTCTCTTTTCTTTTCTGGATTTTTCTACCGGTGATCCATTTTTCACGTCAGCAGGTCCACCGCATGCCAGCTTGTTAATTACGTAGCTTATCAATATCACTGTCCATCCCGGTGTTTTATTGTTGACATTATCCGATGCCAATTTTGTAGACATCACTCTACTCTAATTTGAATACAGTGATTTACTCTGCAAGTAGTTTTGTGACGGCATTTCCTTTGTGCGTTTCTCTTAAGTCACGATATTTGTCTTAAATTTCATTCATAATAGTCTTAAACGTCTTAAATTACACCCAGTGAAACCTGCAGAAACCCTGATTGTTCCATTACCTCGTCTACCTGATTTAACAATTTGCATAGTGTGGGACTTCTTATTTTAAACAATCTTTATTAGCTATCTTTATTTGCTTAGGATTCCATAAAACTGCACATTTAAAGCTCCCTTATATATTTAAGTAAAATTGCTGCTGATGGAATAAAATTATGCAGTCGCTTTTTCCACAAAACACAGTAAAGTAAGTAGTAAAAGGAAATTTTATTTAGCTCAAGATTCAAGTTATCACCAAAAAATCTCATTAAGAATCAGGAAATAGAGAATGTTCAAAATTTTTTCAAAAAAGAATGAAAACAAATTGATGAAAAAAATTGTTGCTGGTTAATTATCTGATCAAGCAGTCAAATACTTTGTCTTTAAGCAAGATGTGCCTTATTTTGTGTCTGTTAAATATAGAAATGACAGAAGATGTTTTGATACTAATAAAGAGAACTTGAATTTTAATAATGGAGTTGTATTCGTATTTTTGAGGGCTACTATCTAAAAATGGGCATTTTGTAAATTTCAAGTTGACTAGTAGTAATTTTGAGTGAGTTTCCATTAGTATTTGAGTCTAGCACAATGCATTTTTTTTAGTAGATTTCCCTCAGCGTGTTTGTTGTGCACAATAACATTGAGTAAAGAATTTGGCCCTGTGATGGACTGGCGACCTGTCCAGGGTGTACCCCGCCTTTCGCCCAATGTAAACTGGGATTGGCTCCAGCCCCCCGTGACCCTGTACGCAGGATAAGCGGTTGACGATGGATGGATGGATGGAAGCATCAGGGAATCAATGTAATTTAGTGCAGAAATTAAATGTTTTTTTAAAAATGTATTATATTTAAGTTGAGGTTTACTCAAAAATATTATTACCACTACTATTAGGGATGAGCGAGTACAGCATTATCTGTATCTGTATTAACCATATGAATTATCAGTATCTGTACTCGGACTGGGTGGGGCCTAATCCGGAAGTGGGCGGAATTTAACCAGGAAGTGGGTTGGGTTGTCTTGAAATGGGCGGGGCTTTAACCGGTATGTTATTTTAAGCATGCGATTGATATGGGTTGATCAGAAATTGTTATATTTATTGCTGATTAGAAAACTATTTACGTGACAGCATCAGCATTGAGCTTCAGATCAATGGTTTTGATCACGATAAAAACTATATACAGAACAAGTTTTGCAACAATGAATACAACAGATGCGGTTGCAATTATGAAGTAAAATGTAATGAACAAGAGTTTTCATACTCAACATAACTTTCTTTTTTTAATTTTTAATTTTTTTATGATCAGTGTGATTTTATTTATGTTTTTTTTTTGGTTCTTTTTTTTTTTTTATTTCCACAGTGTGTGTGGAAGAAAGAAAGTGACAGACACTCAGTGTGTGAAGTAAAAAAACTGGTTAGAGCCAGCTGACGGTTTAAAAAAGAAAAAAAAATCTCCGACAGGCAGAGACGCAACGCGAGTCGCATTCTACCAAGCACCACGTCTGAACAAACCCCACGTTTACCAGAACTCTACTGGTTAATAAGTAAGTAGTACTACAAACCGAAGTAAAAAACAAAGAAGCTGAAGAAACCCTAAACGTTAACGGAAAAGACCCGCAAACCTGAGTGACTGAGGGAGAGACAGAAAGAGAGCTGTTCTCTTCTCTGTTCTGTGTGAGAGTGAGCAGAGCGGGACACAGCAACACAATAAATCTATATGTGTGTAGGGGAGGGGCACTGTGACTAGCCTATCACAGAACGCAGACACAGTCAGCTACCCAATGAGGATTTTTATTCAATCCGAGCACAGATATTGACTCGTATTACTCGTATAATACTCGTACTCGCCAAAAGTGCTTTATCCGTACCTCAACTCTAACTACTATACACAAATATTTTGAGAATCCTAACTTATTTGGGTTTACAGTGTAAAGTAACATTATATAAATATTATACCAACAGTATAGCCTCTGCAGTAGATAGATGTAGATTTATAGATTTAGCCAGAGCCAGGATGGACATCAGGTGGTTGCGGTATGAGTGGTGTATTTGCTGTTTATACTGTAGGCAGTGGTTGCAGGCAACTGAAAACTTACCAGGTGAAAACAGTTTTAGCTTGAATTTTCTAAGTTGCACAACAAAAATAACTTGCAGAGACTGATGCATCACCTGAAAACACTTAGCGCCTCCCCACTTATTATCAGCGGTCACTGATTAATACCTGTACCAAAAAAAAGTCATGTGATGGTGTGACCAACTGAGAAAGTTGGTTCCACCAGTGGAAAAGTTAATCTGGAGCCCTGTTTTATCCTATTGAACATGTAAAGTATCATTACTGCAAAGCATGTGAAACATATTGTGATGTTGTTCTTTAGTTGGCTCACGTTATCCAGTGCAAAATACTGTAAAGTGAGTTGTATGACTTTCCACTTGACTTCACCAACTAAAGCGACACATTACTATCCTGTGTACAAGCCAGCTACGGTAAGATAAGCACGGACCTGCCGTTTGCCACGTTACATTCAATTTAGATTTATTGTTTTACTGATACTCGGGTACAAAGGTGAAAGAGACACAAATAGTTACTGAGAAGCCTGCAGAAGAGCTAATTTTCGACATGACAGATGAATGCAGTCAGTGTAATGTTATCGTGCAACGATCATGGATTAGTTCACCATCAAGCTGATAAAAATATTACTCTAACATTGCATTAAGAGTTTAGTGTGAAGCTGTCTCTGGTCTGTCTGTATATGTGTGTCGGATTATGCTCACTCATGAGTTCGAGCACACACCTGGTTGCAATCTGAAAACTGCACCGCTAGTGGCCACTGAAAACTACATGTTTCCCATTTAAGGCACAGCAGAACTTAAGCTGAATGTTTCCTATGGAATCTTAGCTTAGGTGTTACCATGGTAACATTTACTAATTCCTACTAGAAGTTATAGCTGAGGCTTATTGGCATGTCATTGGTTTTACAGGTTTTTAGAGATAAACCTGCTGGATAGTTTAAAATGTTAACCTGGTTAGATGAAAATGAACCACACTCTGTGTCAGGACCATGAGACATTTCCCCCTCCACCAAAAGATTTATCCTCTGGGGACCATGAATGTTATGGTCACGGTTGCCATCCCGACAACCATGTCGCCAGTGTGGCTAAAAACACATACAGAAGAAGAGGTAAAACTGAAAGATAAGTGTTTAAATTACATCGTATCACCACAACAAGTTTTACTCTTACAAATTCTGGGTAGATATTTAGTGATTATCTATTAAATAAGAAGTATCTATGTGGAGCCATCTGATTCCGAAGCTGCAAAAGTGAATCTATGTTTAGAAAGAAATTTTATTCAAAAGCCCTAAAGCAAATAACTATCAGTGTCTTATTTTATCAGACAATCCCAAATGAAACCCTCTCCAACTTTTTCTGTCAAAGCCAGGAAGGGAAGGCCTTGTATGTGTGTGTATGTGTGTGTGTGTGTGTGAACCTGTATTTTAAAAGGATGATGTGTATTTTCTGTGTAAGTTCACGCTCTGTGATTTCAGAACAGTCTTTGGGGCTTTGGTGTCCTCGTCCTCAGATCCCACAGCTGAACCTAATACAGGGGAGCAGGGTACGGAGGGAAGAGGGCAGGGAACAGTGCGTGAAGGAGCAAAGCAGGGCCGCGCAAGGTGGAGAAGAGCAGGAAAAGAAGAGTTTGACTAGATCATAGCAGAATAGAGTACGACAGAATAAATAAAAGAAAACTGAAAAGACTAGAGAATAAAATAGAATTACACATTAACAGTATCAGTAATGAATATGGCTGAGATGAAAATTCAAAATAGGAGAGATCTTGGCAGAGCAGAGGAGCGATCAGGATAAATCAGCATGTAGCAGTATCTCGGGATACTGCAGTCGTAGCTAATGGTGGGCTGAGAGACACATCAGACAGGGTTCAGAGGTCACAAGGCCACCCTGGCTTTCATCATCCTTTATATTGGCTCTGGGCGGTACAGTGTCTGTGAAATGTCAAAGGGGGATGAAGCCGGCTGGAGGAAAAATCAATGCACTTTGGAAACACTGTGTGGCTCCTGCGCTTTGTTTTCAGTGCCCAGACACACACACACACACAGACAAAAGCATGACGGAGACTTGTTTTGACATTTTACCTGAAATAAATCGGTCTGAACTGTGCTTTCAGCTGGCGTCGAGGGAGGAATCTGCTTTAATTTGCTATATCACTTTCCTTTAATGAAACTTTCCAGGAGCTGGCAGGGGTGAGTTTACTTGAATAGTGCAGAAGATTCGGGCCTCTCTTTTAATGTGTGCGGAGTGAACATGTACAGATTTAAGCCAGCCTCTTTGGTAAAGCTTCATGTAGAATTGTGTGTTGTGTATTGAACATTTGATGTTTTTGAGCCAGTGTTGCCACAGTATATTATGTTGCGGCTTTTCTTCTCAGTGTCTGAATCAGACAGCAGCATTAGCAGACCCATAAAGAGCCTGTGGAATTACAAAAAATATTAAATTCCCCACTGGCTGTTACACATGGCCGAATAACATTGATTTAGTTTAGTCAAGTGAGTGAATTCACTGTATTGTAGAAATAAAATGTGCCTTGTTCTTGCTTTACTTCTGCAGCTGTCATATTCAAGTTGAGTTACATGGCCAGAAAATGTATCTGACAAACAACTTTATTTGATATTGTGCTGTTGATAGCCTCTCCTGTATATTAATTCCGTGTCTAAGAGAGGTTATGAGCTATGGTTATGTGTCAAACAGTTAGCAAGAGTGTAAACATAATGTTATAATGAAACATGATATTTCTGACTCACCTCCTCCTATGTGAAATGTTTACAAAACCAACATAACCAAGAAATAACACTATATTCAGTGAACTCGACAGCCACTTCCTTCATTAAGTAGAACAGGACACAACAGGCAAGCATGGTAGCTCATTTAGCTTATAATGACCGGGGCTATTGCTATGTTGACTGACAGTGAGATAAACCAATTGGTTTGTGCACAAGCTTCACTTCAACAGCGTACGGGATGCCGGCGTTCCACTGGGACTGATGCATGAATATATAACTGGGATACTCACAATCCATCATAACCAGGATACTAGTGTGCATGTAAACGACTCATCGTTGCAATATTTTAGGGATTCATACTGAAGCCAACTCCATCCAGAAAACAACTGTCAGGCAGCAGTTTAGTTTGTATTCCTCCAGACGTCTGCCCTCCTGTTACATTCCCGCCTCCGAGGCACAGGGATGGAGGGATTGAGGATTTAGCGATGATCAAACTCACTGGACTGGACAGGAAGAACAAAACAGGACAGGCTCTCTTACTCCTCCATCTATTGTCGAGATGATTTGACCATCTGGGGTGCTGGGGCCGTGGAATGAAATAATGACCCGGAGTATTGCTGATGGAGGATGGGGGGTGACGGAGGAGGCAGCAGAGGTTTGATTGGTGGGAGGAGGTGTGGACATGATGGCCATTTTTCTATCTGTCGCACATCTGCTCCTCTCATGTAATGTGGACACAATTTGGAAGAGGGAGAGAATCCCGGAGCAGCCTTATCCCATCCTCCAGGATGAAAGAGATGAGAGTGACTTCTGCCCTCCTCAGCCAGAAATGCTCCTTCTCCTATACATCTAACTTTCACCTTTTCTCCACCGTTTTCTTTTTTCATCTTCTTACGTCCTTACTCTCACTCAAGCCTCTTATTTTTACCTCCTTTCTCTGTCTTCTGTACCATCACGACGGTGACTCTGAATCCTCTGAATTAACTTCTTTCATCTGCTCCGGCTTTGACACCCATACATATTCATCCATCCAGCATTTCTTTGAATAATGTGATTCTTGTATGCATGTTCACGTTCACATCCTCATCATATGCTCATCTTTCATGTCCATTTAAATCTACAGCAGCTGTTTCTCCTCACTGGTCACGGTTTGATAGTATTGTACTTGATGTATTGCTTCTTGATTCTGGTTGTCAACTCAGAAGTCTCTGTCACTCTGCGTCTGGATCTGCTGTGCTGTTACAAGACTTTTCAAACAAGTGGAGCCATTTTGCAAACATATTCCCATTGGGACTTGTGCGTGCGACAATCGCAATCCCTTGTTCTTTCTTGGAGGAAAAACCCAGGTATACTAGATTCTTCATGTAAATCCACAAAAAAGCGAGTGGACCAGAGCTGTGCCGTAGGTTCTTCAGGTTGTAAATGTGCTGAAAATGATACCCTGTCGATTTGTCATTTAGTTAAAGAGGTGGTATTATGCTCATTTTCAGGTTCAAAATCTTATTTAGGGGTTGTACCAGAACAGGTTTACATGGTTTAATTTAAAAAAAAAACACCATATTTTTCTCATACTGCACATTGCTGCAGCTCCTCTGTTCACCCTATGTGTTGTACGCTCCACTCTTGAGCTACAGAGTGATGCATCTTACTTGTACAAAATCTTTGTTGGGAGTTGCACATGCGCAGTTCCCAGGTAAGGACTACTAGCCAATCAGAAGCATAGAAGGGCGGGTCGTAAGAAACAAGGTAGTGTGATCCAAATCAAAGCCGCTTCAGACTGCGACCGTAACCTAGCAGATGGTATAAGTTACTCTCAAGTCCAAACCACACAACATCATTGTTCCACATCTTACCATAAACCTCTACAAAAATCACCATATTTTAACTCTATTTTACATAAAAATTGGCCAAACAATTTGAACGTTTGCCAACGTTGAACGTTTATAACTTGAGCTGTGTTAGCCAACTTTTACAATAACTCCGCACTTGAACAGTCTGTGAAGTTACATTGCGATGTTTATTTTAAATATAATTCACAACCAATAAAGCATACTTACAGGTTGTGATTGTGAATTTCCAGGCCCAAACTACAGTGGCTCTGAGAGGCCAACACACTGCAACTTAAGAAAACACTTTCAAATTCATCACAACACAACACATTTAGACAACACAACACATTTAGACAACACAACACATTAAGACAACACAACACATTTAGACAACACAACACATTTAGACAACACAACACATTAAGACAACACAACACATTTAGACAACACAACGGAAGTGTTTCCAGGGGACCCTTTTAAGTGATGCACACAGCTAGCTTGTTTTGGTTGAACCTGTAACTTGAAGTACAAAATGCCTTGAAATGACACCCTCCGGGACAGTAGGGGGCAGTGTGCACCTAAACAAGGTGATTGGATCTGGCAAAAAACCCAGAAAAGAAGAAGAATCTTGTTTTGTTGTGCTCCCATGGTTTTGCAGCAGCAGTTCAGGACTTTTTCTGTTAGCAAATGAAGCTAAAATGTAAGTGTTTTTCAGTCCTTTTAACATTGACATTGCATGATTGTGATATTAACTATTGCAGATGTCTGTTGTTAAACTAGCGTTAGCCTTTTGCTTATGAACATTTTCACGTGTTGTCAAAAATGGTGATTTCTGAGCTTGCATGTGCTTTGTCTGCCTGACAAAATAAACATGATTGCCGTGTGCTATATTAGCTGGCTAGAGTGCTGGATTTGATTTCCATTGTAATGTTAGTCAGAATAAAAGTAAAACTTTGTGTGGTATAAGCTGTGAACTTTCGGTACACTTTTTGACTGTGACAAGTCAAAATGTCTGCTGTGAATCAGAGGTTGCCTTTTTTTTTCTTTTCTATCAATTTCAACTGTCATAATGATGTCATAATAACCTTATTGTATTATATTGAGACACAGTCCATTTGATATTTAGATTTTCAAAAACGGTCAAATCACAATAACAATTACAATACAGATTATGCATTTATAAGGGCACGGATAAAATATAAACAGGGAAACAAACACATGAGAGACCAGGTATCACATTTTATTTTAACAGAGAGCAGATAAATGATTCCCTTTTCCCCTGCAGTGTATGACCTGTAATGTTAGGCTTATTCTGGATTTACAGATTATAACTTCCGCATATCAGGCTACAACTTTTAAATACTTTGAATTAAATATATGTTTAATTATTGAAAACGACAATTAACCTATAAATACATGTTTTATAGTATTACATTTTTAAATATTAACTTTTCCTGGCATATTTTTCTGAGGGATTGCCAGAAAAGAACCAACGCCACTTTAGCCAACGTTTTGAAGTCAGGAAACATTATTCCGATGGCAGTGAAGTGGGCCAGACTATTTTAACAAGGGATTTCCTGATAAGTTTCACAGACCCACAGACAATGTCTCTAGTCCTAGCTCTGTCAGCAGCCATAAACGGTTATGGTCTGTCAAGTTAGTATTAGGTTTAGTAGTTGCGGGTTGGCACAGGCATCCCCCGCAGCCACTTGCGGAGCTCCTCAACTCTGAAAATATTCAAGCACATTTTTGTTCCGTCATCACTTCTTGTAAAACTGTCAATATTCGAAGTCTACACAGCTGATTTCTCACCTCAAAACTTCTCAGAAGTGGATTTAGTGATGAAATTACATACGAAAACTGTAAAATATAAAACATTCTGTTGCTGGCCTCTGTCTGGTGCACGCAATGATGATGCACTGAATAGTGACAATTCTCTCTGACCAATCAGCAGTCTGTCGTGTTTTCACGTTACATTTTAGTATCCCTCAGCTGGCTTGGAACCTCGACGGAGGTGAGGTGATACGAAAAAAGTGCCTGGAAGCAGGTACAGGTACAACATTTCTACAATGGAAAATCAAACAAAGGCGTGTCGAGCCAAAGGGCCTCCGCTCAGACTAGCTTGGTTTGAGGGCGTGCCTGACCCCGCTAGCCGCTTGGCGAGCTTTATGACGCGTTTTCATTGTGACATCACAAGTACAGGAAGTGAAGGGCTGGACTACAAACAAGCTGTTTTCAAGTGGTTCAGAGCAGTGCTTTCTGTGGGAGATGGGAACTCCCTTTGGGCTGGACTCACTTTGCAAACCTGTTACATGCACAAAAAAGATATATAACTCAATAAAGGAGAGGGCAAAAGCCATTTATACCATCTCTTTAATGCTTTTTAAATTCCAGCAATGATTTCTTTTGCCACTGCTGAGTTTCACCCTCTCTCCACATTGCCACTGTATCACTCTTGCTTCCACTGTCAACTTGACCGCTGTTTGGGTTGTGACACCATGACAGACATTTGATGAGGCTCCTTTAGAGTAACAGTGAGGGTCTACTGCTTTCTGTGCAGTCGTAGTCTTCCCTCTTCACTTCTTTTATCTCTTTCTCTACCCTTCTGCGATAGAGAGCTACGTGGTCGTGACACCACACACCTTTGTAACTCAACATTCCAGCTGCTCTTTCACTTAGCAGGTATAACGCACTGCGTCTTTCAGGAAATATTTATCCAGCGGGAGCTCATGTTAATAAAATAGCGTATAAACATATTGCAGTATCCTTTCAGCCGTCTTCCGCTGCTTGCATGAATTGAGAAGTGGTTTTCATGACCAGTTCACACACAAATGTGTGGCGCATATTGATTTTAATGCTGATGATAATAATGTAACATTAATGTAATGAAACAGCAAACAGCCTTTTAGCCTTGAAGAAAATAATTCTTTTTTTGCCTCTATTGTTTCCAGACAGGATTATTTAGCTGTAAAATGAAAAGAGGCCAACCACAGTGCTTGGGTTAGCTGAGCTGAAGTCTATAATTACCCAAGAGACGCAGGGGGAGAGGAGAGAGAGGTGGTCATTTAGATGGGATGTTAATTGTAATTACCATTCTGGTGGGATGTTGCCATAGCAACCTTAGCCACCGATGGTCTCGACCTGACTGTGTAGACTGTGTGTGTGTATGAGTGTGTGTGACAAAGTAGATATCCACACACTAACAGTTGTGTCACTCCAGAGTCCATTTCCAACATCCAGCTCATAGACTCCTCGTCCAGGCACATAGATGTCCCTCCAGGACATCCCTCTCTTAATCCTCCATTCATCAAATCTCCACTGTCCCTCTCTCCTTCACCCTCTTTCCCCACGTTTTTCATCCTCCTCTCATGCTTCCACCTTCTCTTCTCGCTTGGACCTCCTACTTCTCTCTCACTCTCTCCATCACCCATCCGTTCTTGCCCCCGTCGTGGCTCCCTCATCCATGCTGACCCCGATGTTTTGCTTTCTGCTCCACTGCTTCCTCTCTCATGTCAGTCGTTAATCATACTCAAGTCGTTCATGAACAGAGTGTTCTTACTTGGTTTCTATTTACACCATATCAACCAAAGGCTTTTTTATTTTCCACGTTCCAGTGTGTGTCTGTGTGTGTGTGTCTGTGTGTGTTAGCTCCTGGGATGGAGGGCTTTGGTTGAGAACTGTACCTGTAATTCATACCATGCAAAAATAGATAATAAAGGAAACTAGGCAAGATGGGAGCTGAGCACAGCACCAGGACTGTGGTCAATTCAATAAGAGTTAATCACTATTTACTGATGTTGGTTTTCTGAAGGTATATTGCATTTCTTCTTTGCATTGTTTTTTTGGGGCTGATGTTAGTCATCACTGGTCAGTGTGTGTGTGTGTGTGTGTGTGTGTGTATGCAGTGGTAATGCAATGCTGTAAGAAGGATTTAATTATCTTTGTTCCCTTTACACTCTGTCCAGCGGATTAATGAGACCACCAATTACAACTTGGTCTGTGACATCAGACTCGGAGCCTGGACTGGACAGACACTCATGTCTGTATCTATCTTTCTTCTTTCTCTCTCACTCACTCTCTCACACACACACACAAAACACCAATCCAAGTTCTAACATGGGAGACTGATTTCAGTGGCAATGATCTGGTGTGGTTCAAAAATGCATCTTACTGTAACTGGACCTCACAAACCCTGCCAAACAAACATATTTGACTCTCACAAATGCTATCTCACTGCCCAGCAGGTTTCTGTTTACTGCTTCATGCCTGCTTGCTGTGTTTGCAGTGCGACATGGACCAGCCAGTGGTGAGGACTGTGTGCAGCTCTAGTGTACACTAGATATGTTGGTCATTGAGCTCTCCGGTGACACATTAGCTGTGCGAGTCCTGCTACTTGGCTGTAGCTAAATATTCTGTGCTGTGACTCTGTGCCAACATATTTGTATTACAGTAAGCAATGAAACACAAGCGGTCTACAGTGATTTTCAGTCAGCAAAGCGGCACAAAAGGCAACCTTAACACAAATGTTGAAACTGATTTATTGTCACTGGTGTAATACACAGTCAATTCAAATGGAGGATAACAATTATTTGTTTTTATTTTACATCACACAATGCCCTAAAATGTAATATTACAGTAACAAAGGCGGTAACAATATGAAGTTGAAAGAGAAGAGGCTAAGCAGGCAGCTTAAAATAATCACTTAAAAAATGACTATAGTAGAGCGGATAAATTAAGATGACCCCTTTGGTCTACTTGTTTATATGAACTGATATAAGCCTTCCTGACAGACCTGGTAAATGAGGGCCCTGCTGTAATCTAAAAGTGTGCTGGTAAATGAAGGCCAGCAAACAAACAGCTATCAGGGCAGCTATTAGAGGAAGGGCAGCGACCTAATACAAGGTATATGCGCAAGGTATCCCTCTAGCCTCGAGTGATTGGTGAGTTAATCATGCATATCAAGTTGAAAGGTCATTAATTAAACACACAGGACCAGCTTGCTAATAATTAGTGCTGTTAGATGAAGGCCATTAAGTGGTGGTTGGAAGATGAAGTAGAACTTCTATAATAAGAAACAAAAATTGGTACTTAAGGAGCAGTTTTACAATCAACACCATATGTATTGTACACTACTGATTTGCTTGTTACAGCTGAAGACATTTTGGGCACTCTACAATGCAGAGAGACTAGCAGAATAAAAGAGTGTCTGACTTCTTGAAGCCAGATGGAAGAAACCCCTTGCACAACAGTTGTGGCAGCAGTATTAATACTAAATGAATGTCATGAATATTCCTCAGGGGGAGAGTAGGATAAGATTGGCGAAACAGCAGAGGAAGGGCTAATGCAATGTCTGACCTTAAGATACTGAAGCTTAGATGTGGAGAGGCATCTGGAGAGGACTGGATGCAACAGCAACTACAGAGCAAGCACAGAAATAAAAAAGAGGCTGTGTAGAGATCAGACTAAAACAGGATATCAATATCTCCAGGCAGGTTCAAATAGCCAGAGGTCAGTGACTTTTTAGTGGCCACAATATAATGATGCATTTTTAATATAAATATTAAATATTCAATTTAACTTAACATGGCTTATTCATACTCTGTTCATTTTGTGATGATAGAAGTTGAATGCATTAGAAACTGATACTGAGGTAAAGAGCACCAAGATGTCATACAAGATAATCCACACTAGAAATCTGAATGGAAAAAACCACGAAAGAAGAACGAATCCTGTAACAGAGCACAAAGCGAGTTTTCCCTTCACCAAAGGTTATTCCTCACACTGCTCCTTGGCTGTACTGACATCTGTCAGCATCATGATTAATGAAATGATTGATCTTTTACCAGCCCAAAAGAAAATGAGCAACACTGGCTTCACTATAAAATCCTTGGCCCATCATAAAAAAAGGCCAAACCCATGTTCACCCAGATTTTCTTCTATTTTCGTCTTTCCTTTTGTTTTCTATTTTAGGTCTAGGTCTAGGTTTCAGACTCACCATTTTTGTTTGCCAATTGGCTATGAAAATGATTGTCCATTCCAGCCTTGCTGCAGACAGTACTTTTTGACCTGAAGTCTCCCAGGCAACATTGCCACCAACGACCTCTATCGTCAGGTTATGGTTGGGGCCATAGTGGGATTACGGTATGAACCTCAACAAAAAAACATCCTCAGAGCACACTCTGCTTAGGAAACAGCATTCACAACAGGGGGGACATGCATATATTTTGAATCAATGAAAATCTGATATAATGTGCACTATAAGTAGTTAACATGTGTAAACTACATTATATAAAAATTCACATTATTTTACTTACCAAAATACTATATTGTTATTTAAACCTATAGCCATTATGCATAATAACGAGCTTTGTCTCACAAAAAAATCTGCTCTCGATATATATTTTCAGATGGTTCACATATTTCAATTACAGCCAATGTCATCCCAGGAAATAGAGATTCTACTACAATTTTATTACATAATCCATTGTAAAAAATCATGTAATCAGAATTTATATCACAAAGATCCAATACAGCACCCAGTAGTGTACATGCACAGACTGCAACATCAAGCAAATCTGACCACTTAATTCAGAATTCCATTTTATGCTAAACAAAGACCGCTGATGAGGTTGAATGGGAAAAGCAGTAAATCTGACGTGTCAGTTTGCTCTGACCTGCTACTTTGATCTGATAAACTGTGTTATCTCCTGGTATCAGGACATCAGGGGTGGAAAAGTGTTGGGGAGAATGAAGCTTTTTGCCTTTCAAGATGCCCATTGGAAAACACAAGACAGAAATAGCAAATACCTGACAAGCCGGCTAAAGGTTCCAACATGGTAGATGTAAAATCTAACAGAGCTGTTGTAGATTAGCAGGATGACAGATTGGATGATATTTTTGGGTATCACACAATAGATTGGAGACCTTGCCCAAATTCACCAATTTCAGTTGCAGGTGCACAATCCAGATCCACAAAGTGCTGCAGTTTAGTGTAACCCTGAAGACAAAATACCTCTGTTGAAGAGCTGAACAAGTAGCATAGGATTGTCTTTAATTAGGACATCCTTTCAGCAATTAAAATAGTCACTAAAAGCTGAATCGACTGCTGCCTTGACTTGCAAATGTGATGCCTTAAATCAAGATGATTTTGACACAGAATGAGCTTTACTCAAGGAAAAGATACTGGCAAAATGTAACTAGGGTGACCAAAATGACAGCAGCAGCATATAAACAGAGGTGAAACACTGCAAATAACTCTGGACCCTTTCACTGAATGTAAACATAAGCTTTGTTAGTGGCTGCTACAGGCTGAATTAATCTTTGTATTAAGAGCTCTGAGCTACCATAACTTGGTCATATATGTTTTACCAGCTGTCTCTGTAGAGAAGCGAATACCCATGGGGTGACAAAGACAGGTTAGATGGCAATACAAAACATTTATTTTTATTGTGAATATTATTTTTCCTTAGTTATTAACATTTCATCAGTGCAGTATACGTGGGATTCCACTGACATATGTGTTTATGTCTATGTGCATGTGTTCAGTTTTTTCGTCTGTGTGTGTGTGATAATCAACATGATGGCAGTTAATGTGTCAGACCAAGATCAGAATGAGTAAAAAGGCAAGGCTTTCTTCCATCTGTTCCAAGTGTGTACAGATGTGCACTATGGTCTTAAGTTTAACTGACCAGTGGCTTCTTCTGGCCCATGAAGGTCTGCTGCCAGCGTCATGCCATATAGATTTTCATTTGGAAAACTGTGCTGCAGAGGAGGAGGACCTTGCTCCTGTCACATCCAGTCAGCTCGCCTGTTATTCTTCATCTACCCCCACCCCCCTTTCTGTCTGCCTCAGCTCATGACCTGGCATCCACCCTCCACCGAGCTGCACTCAAACCCAAACTACATCTAGCCTTAATTTGAGCAAAATACTTCTTGATGTCAAGGAATGGCATTGTTTTAAATCACAGCAATGAAAGTCATCCTGTCGAGGACATGACTGTGGCCTGCACTGACTCTTGGACTAAACACGGTATCCTATCTTGCCCACCAGTCTAAAGATCTCATCTTTCATTTGTTCCAACATGTATCGACTGGTGGGCAGCGTGGTGTGCCAAAGTGGAGAAGAAGGGGAGATAACGAGAGATGGTGAGGGGAGATGTGTAAATGTCATGTTTTTTTGTCTTAATTTTAAAATCTGCATGCAAATAGGCAAAACCACACACCTGCAAACTCCTTGTGTTTCTTCTCGTCTTCCTTCTTTATCTTTTTGTCTCTCATTTGCTCTCCTATATCCCACTTATACATACACAGCCCTCCACCAGCCCTAAATCTCCAGGCTGAGGGCAAGACATAACATGTTTCTGTCATTTCCTTTGCCTCTGGTCCCCGAGCCATTTGAGAAAGGATCAATACTAAACATTAATGTCTGCTGCTCCCAAATCACAGCTCCACTGGTGGGAGATGAAGTGGACAAACAGACTGTGAAGCCCCCCCTCTTTTTGCCTCCTTTCCTCTGTCTTACATTCACTCTTATTTTTCACTACTCGTCTTTCTCCGCAACCAGACTGACACCTAGTGTGTGTTTTTTGTGAGTATGTGTATGTGTGTGTATGTGTGTAACCCAGCTGAAAGCAGCTGTCCTTTGTGGCGCCAGAAAATGTCTATGTGTTTTAGTGTCGTTTGAAAAGCAGCCAATACCCTACACTGGCAATAAGTTGCTTTTGATGTTGTATCCACGTTTCATATTCATATTTTCCATCTCATGTCAAGTTTTGATGTTTCTGCAGAGACGCTGCACTTGATGTCTGATGCTCTCTTTCCATTTTCATTTTATTGCACTAACCGTGCTTGCATGAGAGCTGCGCGTTAATGGATAAATGAATTAATTAGATCTTGTTTGATCCACCATCATCATCAGCCGTCTCTCCCCCTTGGTAATGACCTCAATAATGGTGCTGACTTTAATGGGATTTTAATTGATTTAGCTGCTTTAGTTTTCTGGTGTGCAAGTATCCTGCACTGCTAAGACAGATGTGAGCAGAGGAACTGATCCTTAACTGCTCAAAACAATTTCTGTCGTGTCCTCTTTTTCCAACATGGTTCTAAACTGTAAAACATGAAATCAAGACCATTCAGGCAAAATTGCACTACAAAGTAATTCTGATTTGATTGACTATATATATATATATAGTCGTCGCAAAATGTCTTTTCCAGCCATTTACATTGTAGGCTGTAATCTGCTGACTGATTTGAAATGCAGGGTCTTAAAAGCTATTATAAAACAAAAATGTGTGCATTATTCATTGTTCACTTTCCTTTACCTCACTCTATATTACTAGGAGAAGAACTAGATCATTTGTGAGACATGCAACAAGAGCATGGTCCTAAAGAAACACTAGCACCACATACAATCCTGGAATGCATCTTTGAAGAGTAGCGATTTGCACTGGGCTAAGCTATGGTAGCTAGATCAAGTACTGGATGCATCATCCCCATTTCTGAACCATCGAGCAGCTGAAAATAGAACATGAAGACACTCAAAAGAGGTTAGTGCAAAAAAATAAAAAAATCAGTTTAAATGATTTTGACTTCTGCTATTCACATACTGAACCAACAAATGTTTACCGTAAATAAAGGAATTTAAAAATATATACATCTCTGATTTTGGTGGACCTACATCAGTTCAAATTAGCTCAAATTTAATGTTGTGAAACTATTTGGCAAGATAGGTCAAGACACATTAAAATATTTGACCATTCAAACATGTATTTGTCAAATCCTGAATTGTGGGAATTTGTTTTGATGTGCTGCAATTCTAAAATAAGCGGTAAGCATGGAATAGCACCCAGAATCACCTGGAACAGAAAACGCTGTTCCTCATTATATGCTCACTCTTTCCTTTTTAATTGCCTGCGACAGTTTGGTGGTTGTTGTCCATGTGTCATTAGTCCAGGCGCCTCTGCTGATATGCTTCCGAGTGCAGATAGCTAGTAATGTTCCAGCTCCTGTCATAAATAAAGTACATTACCACAGCAGCTGCACTGTAATAACCTCCTCTCTGCTGTGCTCCCCTGCTCCCATCATCCTACTGACCATGGAGGTGAAGTGGGTTACAGAGTTTGTGTGTGTGTGTGTGTGTGTGTGTGTGTGTGTGTGTGTGTGTGTGTGTGTGTGTGTGTGTGTGTGTGTGTGTGTGTCTAATTCCTCATGTTAGTATGCAATTTTTGCAAGTAGGAAGTTAAAATCGAATATTACTCTATTTCTTGGTAGTGTTATTGACTAGGATTCTCCTTTTCAATCAGTGTCTCATTGTCCTTTAGCTAAATGGTCATTAAATGTCATATTTGTTACTTGAAGGGCCATAGTAATCATCTAGAAATAGTTTACAGCTGATACAGTGTATTTCACTGAAAAAACAGATGTGGATTTATGCAATTTTATGATACAACGGTGCCTGAGTTTAACTCAGGATCAGCGTATCCGAATTCCAAAAAACATGTAGTTTGTTCAGGTTTTGCGAGAAATTGCAGCAACAGCAACTTATCTTTCCAGACACAAGAAATATTCCTTATAAAAACTATAAACAGTGCTGTCAACAGTTTTCAACATATTTTAGCCTACATCAGACACTCAGGTCACAGATGAAATAGCATGTTGAAGCCATTTCCAGACATAAAACAATCTAAAATTTTAATGTTGACAAACATCTACTTCTCCATGGTGTCACAATATTTTATTGGAAAATCAAAATACTTCCAAACTAGGGGAATTAAATAAATAAGATTGTTCTGAGCTCTGGTTTCATACTGATTTACATGAGCTTGGATAAACAGCATATAGACCAATATTTAGCTGTGTCTGACATTACACCCTCTTACTCATTCACCACTCCTTGTGTAATAGACTCTAAATAGTTTCTGAATTGGGGGATGAACATGAGTTTTGTCTTCTGGCTTAGCTACACAAGCAGCTAAAGTGATTAGCAGTGTTTCTGACATTGCTCCCTCATTCACAACTCCCTATAGACAAATAGATAGTTTACTCACTAGTGAGCAGCAAATCATTCATCATTGTCATTTTGTGTCACGACTGACAGGTCTCTGTCATACCATGGTAATTTTTGTATCTAAATGCAACGCTAAATTTTTAGCAGAAAGTAGCAGGCTATAGCATAATATGGACGCTGCACTATACAGAGCAAACATTTACACATTAAAATGACGGAGGATAGAGTAAATAAGGAATCATTTTGCACACAGCTGTTAAAACCTCTGGGTGAAAGCGCTGAATGTATGTTTTGCATTTGCATGTAATTAGCCTGTATTAAATTAAAATACTGTAATTATTTTATGAGTAGGACATTGTGAGCTAAACATCCCGTAGCCTACCAGCTGGTGCAGGCCAATACATGAACGAATACTGCCCTTGTACATCTGACTGATTTTGTGTTTTTGCAAGTAGCTTATGAAAGCCATTCTGTCCTCTCCTCCATGCGAATGCCCTAACCATGGCCTTGGCTCTCTATGCTGTTCTCGGGCAGCCAGCCGACCGGAAGACAGGATCAAACACAGGAGGAGGAGATCTCGGTGACTGGAGTCAGACACTCTTTCATCTCTCCTCTGCCATGCCAGCACACACTCTAATGCTTGATTTTCCCCACGCACAGGGGAGGGAGTCTCCACAAAGAGAGCTTTCTGAGTGAACTCTCTCTGTGTCTGTCTCTCCTTTTGAATTCTGCTTTAACTGATTCCTCCTTTCCTTGATAGAAATACAGATCAAGATCAACTTAGTTATGCACTTCAATTTTGTACGCATCCCTTCTCCCTGATGTGGGAAAGAGTAATCTGTGTTTATTTCTGTTTTTCGTCTAAAGAGATTTCAAAGCTCTTGCAGACTGTGATTGCACAGGTCAATGAATAGCTTTGTGTAAAAGGACTATTCCTTACGTGGGGTAATGAGGCTAGTAGTCATTATATTTACAACATATGGCTTCAGCAGCAGTATTTATGGGAGTGCTATGTCTGAAACTGAAATGGGATAACATTAATTAGAAATGAATGATTTTCTAAGAGTGGCAGTCAACATGCTTTTTATATGAAACTTGATTAGGTACACACAACTTCTTTGGCTAATATTCGCTTTCAAGGTCAGCAGAATGAGATCTGGTTTTGTGTGATGATTAGCCTCTCTAAATTACATGCTCCAGTAGTGTTTGCCGCCCACTGCTCTTCATTTCAAAGCCTTTCAGACCTGAGAAGGAAGGGGAAAATGTGTGTTCAGCTGATATCTATATAGATAGATCTTCTGTTTGGTTGGTCCTGCTGGAAAGCTGCTAACTATTTCTGATTTAGGAAAGAGAGAGTAAAGAGGAAGTATAAGAACTAAGACCAACGGAGTACATAGACTATTATGGACTGGTAAAGTAGTTTTACAGAAAGGTCAGAAAAATGACCTCCAGAAATGGTCGACTTTTTGAGATTCTTATGAAAACCTGGATTATCCACTTTGATACATTAACTTACATCATATAGATTTACATTAGACTAACGCGGCAATTAAAGACCTTGATATCAAATTGCCTTGAGTAAATTTTGTCTGAGCCACTATTTCAGATCTGCAGACATGCAGGATTTAATTATGCTGAATTAGCAGCCTAGAAGAAGATGTGTAAAATTTGAATATTCTCATTAACAAAGAAATAGGAAAAGCCTCCCTCAGCAAAGAAACTTGGCAAAGGAAATGCCAGAGAGAAAGACAGAGAACATATTTTTGACTGAGACGACAGCATATCACAAAACTAACCTCTTACCTGTTCTGTTTAAATTATCTATTCATATCTATTTTAACTGTATAGAGGAGAGGAGAGACTGGGGACTCTCATTCCTATCTCCTAAACACAAATACGTCAAATGCAACTCTTTTTCCTTAATGAAATTCAATTAGCCTCCAGTGAATCTGTCAGGATATCAAGCTCCTCTCACCAACAATCCTGACCTCTGACCTGAAACTGTTGGTTTGAAAAGATGCTTCTCATAGTCCCTTTTAGTATTAATTTCTGACATTGACTTGCCATCATGAAAAGATTTATTGGAAACTTGTTGTCCCTGTGTTTTGTTTTGTGTTATTATTGTTCATCCACAATGAGTTTAGCTTTTGGAAGAAACTGGGAAGAGCTGAAAATCAAAGCGTGACCATGGCCACAATGTTTTTTTTTCTTTTGTCATTCAATATGTCATGAATAAATATTTGATTTGTGCCTGCGCTTGAATGAGATGAAAGCTGGCTGGCTGTGGTTGGCTGAGCGGCCTTGCAATGTGTCTGTATAGGCCAACAGTGCTGTATTTGGAAGAGTGCAGAGGTTGGCATAGAGGCTAGCACATGAGAGAACTCCCGGGGGGTTTTCTTGCAGATAATCCCAAGAAGCCACAGCTCTCATGATAATTTGGACAGAAGGCTGAATAAGAGGAGTACAGTGAGCCTCTACTTGCAGACCTCAAACAATGACACCCTATAACCCTAAAGCACACAATAACCTTTCCCTTATAGAGGTAAAAGACAGGGGGAAAGGTTGGTAAGCATGACCTAAAGAAGGTTATGAGAGAAAGAGACAGATGGAGGTGGAGGAAAAATAATCTCTGGAATAAATTATATGATAATAAAATTCTGATCCCTCAGATATATTTTATAATTGGCTGAAATATTATAACACGCTGAAAGATGGCAGTCTTGCGAATGTAAAAGCCCACTGAATTATTGTAAATGCCGACGTGGCAAATAAAAGTCTTTCCGCAGTCCCATCTCATCCCAGTGAGTGGCCTCTTCTCTCTGCTCCCTGGTGTTCACAGATGCCTGTCACGTCACCATGAAAAGACAAGAGACAGGGAGAGTCTGACACAGATTCATCCCCCCAGACGGAGAGACAGGTGGATTGAGAGGTGTAGCTGATCCCTGAGAAGCACTGCAGGATTAATATCCCCCCTATATCCTCTCTTCGTGCCGTCTGGTGCCATGAGGCTCTGGGCTGACGTCAGTGTTATTTCTGTCCATCTCTTGGTCAGGGAGGGGTCATCATCTCTGATGCATTATTCACACAAGCTGCATCAACCTAGACAGATCTTATCTTGGCAGGGACAAAGCGACTATCACCCCCGGCTCAGTGACTGAATAAACACGAAAAGCATACAATAGCTGCAGCGTCAACCTTTTTGATTAATATTTCTGATTTGAGTTGCATCATGACTCATTTGTCCTGGCACGTTATTATTTTGTATGTATGTCTGTTCTTTGGTAAAACACAATAATCTAATTTCTCTCTGTGCCAGTTTTTTTTTTGTGTATATATTTTGGATTGTATGATCACCTGTCATAGAATGGACAACTTAGATGAAGATACTACAGTGGTTCTTCCTCAAGAAGGAATTCTGAAAGAAAAGAAAGGACTTGTGGGAATCACACACACAGACTCTTTAATACACCTGTCTTGAATGGTCCTAAACATAATGCAGAGTTATTCAGCTGTGGATTTCTGTCTGATGTTTTGAATGTCAACAGCTGTCATGTGGCATACATTTTTAGATAAGCCGTCTTTTCTACAGTGGACCCATGGGGAGTTGAATCACACACACACATACACACACACACACACACACACTCTTGAAGTCAGAATAAAACACAATCTTTTCCTCTCTGTCATTAAATACAATACTCAGTCAGGGTAATAAGGGAGAGAGAACCCTCATCTTTCATTTCATGTGTTTTCCTCATGCATGGTTAATTGTGCTGAAGTACTTTTATTATTCCCTCTCCCTGCCCCTGATGACAGTGATAGTGAGCTGCCATCCTCTACTATCTCTTCTCTTCACCACAGCTATCTAACAGCTTGTGTAGACAAAGACATACTCCCATAGAGCCTTGTGGGCCACGCTATTACTCAGTTATGTTGCTGAAGCCTGCCATATCAGTGCACTGAGGAAATTAGTACGGGAACATATAGAATGAGAATGAGCCCATAATGAAATATTCCCCGACAGAAGAATCTGTAGGTTTCAACCTAACTACGTTTATTTTAGCATCTGGATTCATGATGTGTCATTTAAGATATCTTTGATCCAGCTATTAGGACTAAATGCATCTCTTCCTTCCAAAACACAGTTGAGATCACCCCTAGAGGTTCCTCAGTGATCCTCTCAGAGAGGGAGAGGGAGATGTAGGCTAAGTTTAATATACGTCGCGCATCTCAATATTGTCTTTGGTCTGAAATTTAAAACAAAACAGTAATAACATTGCATACATTGTATATACATTTGTGTCTTGAAGCTGATGATTTGATTTGTTCTTCCTCAATGGAGGTTAATAATTTGACCCCTACTAATATTTTTAGCCATTTGAAAATCAGCAGGGTGATGAATTCGAAAAACAAATAAAAAAAACTTGTCTATCCATCTGTATGATCACAATAACACGGTAAAACAACGACAACAGACAAAGACTAGGGTATTCGTTCTGAATCAAGGAGATTCATGAGGTTTGCTCAGCAGTGAATCTGCTTCTGTTTTTTTTTTACTCCTTCCATTCTCAAACCCAAGTACAGGTCAGGAGTTGGTGATGATACATTATCTCTGCTGTCACGCCTTGATTACTACTCTATGGAAAAAGAAGTTCTAGCATAGCATGACTGATATTTAGATGTTCACCTGGTCAAGATTCCAGACATACTGTGATTTCATGGTGAGAAGATCCAGTTAATCTTATGATACCTCTAAATGATTTTTTTTTTTAAACGTAGGTGTCAAATATAAATTGATTTTCTCTTTAAAGTGATGTAGACAGTAAAGAGACAGCTTCACATGTGTCTCAATTGAATTCTTAACATTTTTCCCAAGGAAGA
The DNA here is from genome assembly GCF_021292245.1 of Micropterus dolomieu. NCBI lineage: Eukaryota > Metazoa > Chordata > Actinopteri > Centrarchiformes > Centrarchidae > Micropterus > Micropterus dolomieu. Next base: position 25,104,025 of record NC_060171.1, on the reverse strand, counting down.
CTCCAGTTCCATCTCTGTTGTGTCTCCCTTTTGGGAGATGTAACAAAGACAAGACTGAACTAGTAATGAAAGGATCCAATTAATCTCACAAGCGCAGAAAGCATCATCATGAGCAACAGAGTTTTCCCTGTGGGGTGAGCAGCTTACAGTTCAAGCAGTAAGGCAAAAGTCAACGTCTTGGCAGAATCTCCCAATGGCTGTCTGTGCACTTAGCGTAGCATGGCGTAGCCAATGGCAGTCCAGATGCATCTCATGAACATGGACACTATCTTCTCACTGTAATGTCACCAGAAGTGACAGACTCCACAAAAAATGACAACTTTAACACCGTAAACACAACCCCATTTGAAGGCAGCTTCAGTCTACAGGGTCTTTTTAGAGCTTTTGAAAACATCATCCTTCTCAAATCTAAAAAGCTAAAGATGGTTGCAGATGCAAAAACATACGATATTGCTGAGGGGAGTTGCAGAGTTGGTTATAATTCTCTGTGGGTTCATCACGAGTGATGCCTCTCACATTATATGTGGTCTGATTGATTATTAATACAAAATGTAGTATCAGCTTTAAAAAGTCTGCCTTTGGTCTCATCTGCCTCTTTTTTCTCTACAGTAGCCTACTCAGTATTTTCCATTCATGTGCACTATAAACCACGCTCTTGTTTAGGCGTTTAATGACTGTCCAGATACCTGCATGTGCACTGCTCACTGCAAGACCCCCTGCTAGTCTGGCAGGGAAACCCCATGGCTTCGGGGATCCTACAATCTTTCATGTCACTCACAGCAGGGAGTTTCTGGTAGATGTTAATGGATCAGGCTGTTTTTACATCAAATATTTCACATTCAGGCTGTGTTTTTTTATAAATCAACTATTTCACATATGTTTCTGTTGATATAATGAAAACAATGCTTCCCAGAGCCATCCCATGTGATGTAATATAAATAGCATCCATACCATCAATATCATATACCATTACATTATATATGTATTTATTCAAACCACACTTCTGGCAGATTTCTGATCCTCACAGCCCAATTTTTGTCTTAAACAGAACAGAAAGGACTCTTTTTTTTCATGTAATAGTTATTCATTATCCTTGTCATTTCTCTCCCCATCCCTTCCCATGACGCTCACTTTACTGTATATGAATACAGGGCTGAGAAGAAAGGCAGCTGATGGATGTATACTGCAGCCATCAGCTGCCTCTGCTAACACAATAATTGAAATTGTAATTTTCTGATATAAGATGATGACCTGTGTGCAGCCAGAAATCTCCAGCCTTATTGTAAAATGAACGGCGAGAGAATTGTCCCATCAAAACTCATTGCTGAGAATCAATCAGTCTGTTAGTGTGGTGTAGATGCATGTGCATATGTGAAGTGTGTATATTCATCAGTGTGAATTTAGATCTGCATCTTCCTCATCTCCACTTCGTTTATCTAATTTTCCATTCTGCATCAGTAAAGACTTTCCTCTGATATGCTAATAGATTGTGAAAATTCTTCCCTTCGATTCAGTGCATACGCCTTCAACAGCTCTTCACTATTTTGCCTTTATGATGACATTGTGTGGGTGAGTGTGGGTGTACATTGTAGCAGTGAATGTCTATGAATAAGTGTTTGCATAATTGAGTTTCACTGGAACCTTGTCTATCCTTTTTTATTTTTTAAATTGATTGATTTTCCTAGAGCAACTCACTTCTGTTCTTTGTTTCCACCGGGCCTCTGTTTGGCATATGGCCTGACAGGCAAACGTAGTGTTATTTGTATTGTATGCCAAACAGGTAGCTTTGTGTTTTTGTCATTCAAATCATTATCTTAATTGCTTTGCATTGCTTTGATGGCGGGTGGCTAGTCAGTGAACAACCAACTCACAGTGACCGGCTCTGTTTTCAGTGCTTTCGTCTCTCTGGTCTCTTGCCAGACAATAATACAATCAACCCCCCCTCAGTTCCCAACACACACACACACACACCTTTAGAAATTACTCAAACTAATTTCAATTCCAGCATTGGAATAATTAGCTCTGGTAAATCCGAGAGGCACAGTGGATTTTTTAGTCCTATCCTCATTCTTGAATCCGTAATAGTGATTTTTCTTCAGTATTTGATCATCAGATCAATGTAGATTTATACTCTCCCTCAACACTGCAGGAACTCTGACTCTTCATTAAAGCTGTAATAAATAATGATTTTTGGCCACTTGAGGGCAGTGTTTTGTAAAAACAACCCTGACAAATTGTAACCTATGACATGTATTAGGGTAGGACAGTGTATTAGGGCCATTGTAGAGTGTAGAATTTTGGATCAAGAGGAGGGGGCTAAAAAAAAAAAATTCAGAGATTAAAGTTGTAAATTTAGGAGAGAAAACTCACAAATTTCCCAGAAAATAACTCCAGGCAGATGTAAGTCCAGCATTCACTGTGCTTTTAGCTCTGTTATCTGATAGCCGCCTAATATTCCACTATTTTTACCAGTCACAACAACTGCTTCATCTGTTGATGACAACTGCTTTTTTGACAAGTTTTTTGACATGACCGCCATAACTGGCCCTATGGCTAATATTCAGGTTTGCGTTCCCAGTCCCTTCTCATTGTGTAGGATCTCACAGTTGACCCCTTTTTTCAGTATAAAGTTTTTTTTCCCTCTGCATTGCAATTCCATGGGGAAGTTAAAGAGACCTGTGTACCTGTGAGTTCCTGCTCTGCTTTTCTCTGCGCTGTGTGTGTCCGGTGTGGGTCTATGTCTCTACTCGTCTGTCAGCAGGCCTCATTCCATTAGGATGTAATATAATGTAACTAAGCCAAGATGAGACTACAGCGGGAGTAGCCGGGGCCAGGAAGCCAGGCCGACACTAACTGGTAGGGGAGGCAGGACAAAGGAACGTGGAGGCCCGAACACAGAGACAAATCAGGCATGAAAGGGAAGGCCACCACAGCTGACATTATTTGCACAGTAATTGGTTGTTTTTGTCTCCATCAAATGGGGCCTGATAATGAATGGATTGTAAATAAATAAAACAGAAATAAAGACACCTTGGGAGGCAGACCACTGATAAGAGATTGCACTGCATTCCAAGCTTATTCTTTTTTTCTTTATTCATTCATTATGTAACCTCATTTCACAGAGGAGAGGCTAATATAAGCATACACAGGCTGTTTAATGTTCTGGCCTGGCAATGTTTGAATGTCCCTTGAAGTTTTTAGCATGCTCCTTTGAATACAGAAATATTCAAGGAATTTCTTAATGCAACGTTGCATTTGACACGTCGCCTGGTGGTTAATGTTTATTTTGAGGTAATTGCTTCTGAAGGCAGGGTGGTAGGGATTTCATCAGTTCCCCTGCCCCTGTCTCACAGCAAACATTTTACCTAGACTCATTAAGCATCAGACATGACACATCAGAGAGACTGTTCTGCCAGCGTTCAGGCTGTTACTATGCCAAGTTCTGGCCTCACTGAATAACCTGCCAGAGCTGAGAGCTTCTTTTCTCTCGTGCCCTAAAAATCTCCTCTCCTTTTTTGTGGAGCACATTTGTCTTAAACTGAGTATTTAGTCCAGGCAAAAAAAAGGAAAGTGGCTTCTCCTGCTTTGTACACTGTGCAGTGAAGTCAAAGGGTGAAACTGCATTTATCTCTCGAGCTTAAATTCAAACCTTTTAAGAATTTCTTTTTTGGCCTCTTTAATAAAGAGCTAAAGGGCTCAAACTGTCTAAAATAAGTTTCCCTTCTCTGTTCTGCCTGCAGGGAAATTCCACCTAAAATAGAATTCAGATGTAGTCTTCATGGTCTTGAATCAGTCAGTATTTGTGAACATGAACAGCCATTTGAGTATGCTAAAAACACACAAATAGCTCTTTCTTATGAATTATAAATTTCAGCACTCATGTGCTTTTTTTTATGTGAGCTTGGACATTCAATTTTTATAAAATCCACTCAAGTGCTAGGGTGCACAATATTTTCTCTTGTGTTTTGTAAAATGTACAATTCCATGAAATGTCTTGATAACACACATGAGGACTGGCAATAACAGAACAGTGTCTAACAACAGGCTGTGATTCTGTGTACAATGGAAACCCTCCTGCAGGTGTTTTGCCCTTTTAAAGGTTGTCCTACAGACTGTGCCCTGATGGAGTCTGCAAAGATTGTGAATCGTTTAAAAGGGTCTGAAAGTCTCAGAAAAAAATGTCCACGTCTTGAAATGGCTACATTGTTGCCCATGTGCCTATGTGCACCACTAAGTGGGCATCGTCTCAGCAATATTGCTTTCAGACTATATTCAGCCATATGTCAAACTTTGACACCCAGTGGCTTTAGGCAGTCTGAGTGGTTGTAGACTGGCAGAGGAGGGGGAGAGGGGTCCTCATCATGTTTCATTTCAGACTTCCAGTGCCCTCTGGCGGTCCTCAGAGCAGGCGATACCCAACTCCTTATTTCTTCCTCAGCTAGTCTCGCTATTAATAGCTTAGTGCCGCTCCAGCTACCATTGTTATTCCTGCCTTGCTGCATGCTGCGCAAAGGATGTCACATGTTTATCAGACCAGAAATATTGTGCATCTCTACTTTGGGAGAATGAACTTTGAGAGAAAGCCTCCTCTGAATCCAAATGTCCCCTTCTCATAAAAAACAAACACTTTCTTTATCTTTGTCGATCTCTTTGACCTTTTCTCCGGCCCTCCGTGATCTCTTAGAGAAAGCTTGATCATTGAGGCCAAAGATAAACAGCGTGCCTTCTCATGTGCCCCCCCCCGCCTTGGGCCAGAGGGGCCTTTGAAAACAACTGGGACTCTGCATTAATTTGTTAGTTAAAGAGCCTCTTTGCACAAACCAGCATACAGTCCTTTGCACATCCTGTGGCGCCCTGACATGCCTCTCTGCAGAAAGATGCTGATTGATTAATCACTCACATGCACACACATGCTATAAAGTTGTAGAGTCAGCGTTGTGTAAAACCTCAAAGGGTTTGGTAGTAAGTAACTGTCATTGAGTGTGCATAATTAGGACACTATGTCATCTAAATTCAAATAGCCCAGTTGCCCTGGTGATCTGTCACTTTTCCTACTCATGAGAATAGGCAATGTGCACATCAGCAGTATGTCACTGAAAGAAGAGCCTTGCTTGCAGACATTGTTTTGCCCTAAAAACACATTTTTTCTTCATTTGTGACACTTATGGAGTCTCTCAGTGACAGTCCGTGCAGTATATGCCAAGGGAGTGATTAAACAGGGAGTCATATGGACCACAGTGTGTGACATGCACCTGTTCATTTTTCTGTCTGAATAAAACTGATGAAATTGACCATTAATGCAAAAATATTTACAATACAGTCAGCTAAAATGACAAACAGTTTTGTTTAACATACCCTGTGAACATGCTGTGCTGTGAATAATTGGAAAAAGGGGTGTGTTATGCTCCAGTGCCAAGTGCTTTATTACTTACAGACAGGAGAAATTGATCCACCAGTGGTGCCATGGGTTGAAGTCAAGTGGCATGTGTTAAATAGATGGTGTTTTTAAACTGTTTAAAAGACTTATGTTGGAATTGCCTAGTAACTGTAATTTTGACCGTGGCGCTGATGTTGTTACCCATGTTCGTAGACTGGGTGATCATCAGTACATACAGTTGATTATGTGGTGTGTGAATGCACTCTACAGGCAATCTGAGGAACTGCAAAAGGCAGCTGTGTGGTTTTATTACTCTATGAATACAACCATTGACTTTCTAGAGGTCAAGAAGGGATTACTTGACCTGTAGCCCTTGTCACAAATTCTTTGGATTGTTATTTTCACATAATCCTGTCTGATACAGTATCCTGTCCAATAACAATAACTACAACATTCTTCAAAACCCATTTATCAAAGCTTTGATTGAACAGATAGAAGTGCTAATGTTCCTACTTTACATCTTCTTAATCTTTTATCTTCAGCATTTCTCTTGTCTCTTACCTCTTCATCCTTAAAACTCGCAATTTACCCAAAGGTAACAATGTGTAAGAATTTACACAATATAAGGATGACACACCAGCTTAGACTGAATACATGTGAGAGCAAGAACTGACATTTAAAATACATGATTATTATGATACACACAGTGAACCCAGACACAGGTAAGATCCATGATTGAATATGAAGAGCTCCCAATGACAGTAGAATCAATAGACCAGAAAGGAATACAGTTATGTTATATTTTTAGAAAGTCTTTTACCTTTTTTTCAACTGCAATCAAAATTGGTACTGTGTTTGTAATAACTATGAAATTGCTCTCTGACAAAAGACATTTAGTTACTATATTCTACGCCTTTGCTATCGCCTGATCGTCTCTACAAATTGAAGCCATCCATCTCCTCATTGTGCCTCAAATGCAAAACAAATACTGGCAGCCTTACACATTGTCTTTGTCCTGTCCCAAATTACAAAAATACTAGAAACTGGATCCAGCATCTCTTCTCCTCTGTCTTCACAGCATATCATTACTAATGAATGTCATCATTCTGTGACATCTGACTCAAAATGATGTAATGTTTAACAGATGCGCCTATGGCGAATAGAAACATTTCCAATCCAGGTTTTTCTTTATAAATAAATGTATTAAACTGCAAATACAGATTACTGTAATTTAAATCATATATAATTGGACAAATCTGTAAGCTCAGGTCATTTTTCTTACTAATCTTGGCTCAAGTTTTCATAGTAATTGTAATTGTTCTGCAAGATGGAGCCATGCAGAGGGAAGTTTGGGTAAATACTCAGTAATCATCCTCCAGTAATGGAATACCAGTTTTTAAAATTCCTCAAATAGAAATTGACAAAAACTGCCCAATGTCAGCTGGGATTGGCTCCAAACCCCCCCCCCGCGACCCTGTATGCAGGATAAGCGGTTGACGATGGATGGACATTCTTGTTTTCTTTTTTTGAAACCCTAGTCTAAAATTTGTTGTTTTAATCAATTTTGAGAGAATATTTCAGTGACAAAATGTCAATATGGAGTAACAGTAAAAACGTTGATCCCCAATAACTCGAAATCCCTCAGACTGCAGGTAGGACCTGATAACTCCAAGGCATCAATTAGGTGAAATGCCACCTTCTATCAGTGTTAAAAAAGCTTGCTGGTAGGGCGCTATACTCTCCAACCAGGCATTGGAATAGTGTAATACTTGTAATACAGATTGTAATACAGATTTTGATGTAGGTCAGCATGTGACTTTTCTCTTTTTATCAATTACTAAACCAACAAAATATCATTTTTAACACATTTAATTGCCATAAAAAACATTTTTGTTTGAAAATAGGATGCCAACATAAAAGAGATGATTAATATAAGAGTTTATTAACTACCAATTTAGAAGGAACTCTATACAATTAAAATATAGACTGTATTTGCAATTACGTACGTACCATCATCATCAATTTAGCTTTTTCCAAAAGCTTTTTTTACTTGAAGTATGTTTACATTATGATACTGATATTTTGGATCTGAGTAGCCTACTTACAAAACTCAACTTTGCAAAGTTGCTTGTAACTCCAACAATCATTGAACAATGGCACAATCTAGTGGAAAAATCAAAAATAGACCCTCTGCCAGAAAAATGTTTAAGGCAGGACCTAGACCATTTGATTTTGATTTGTAGTTAAAAAAAAAAAGTATTTGCCTATTCTTAGGCTGTACAAACTCAATGAATGTGGGGTCCTAATATTTAAACATGGATTCATGTTATTGAACACAGTATCTAACTTCAAAAATATGACAGTGATAATGATAATTCTTGGAATCTAACAGACTAGTTTTTAGGCCATGACATGGTTCTTTATTAATGTATACAACTTCAAAGTCCATAGTCTCCTAATCTTTATTTGGTTCACTTGATTATGGAGTCTTTTCAGTAGCCAACATTTAAAATGGCACTTTCATTCTTGCTTTGTGTGGCCAACACACTTTTTTCAGTTTCAATAATAGATCAACATCTAGAATCAGAATCAGTTTTATTGCCAGGTATGTGTACACATACGAGGAATTTGACTCAGGATTGTACATTGCTGACGATGTGCTTACTTATACAATAATACCATAATACAATAATAAAATTATAATAAAATAAAATCAGTCACAAACTACAGAATAGACAACACTAATATACACAATATGAACAAAACAATATAGACATATTGACAAATAGTGCAGTGATCAGAATGCAAAGGATGCAAGAGTAAACTATTCTCATTATGCACATGTTGAAGGTGGATATGATATACAGGTACACATACATGTACATGCATACATGTACACATGTACACAGTGTGATGGAGCATAGTGCAAAGGATGCTGGAAAAAATAAATAAATAAGACCTATGACCTTATGACTGAGGTAGGTGTATTGGTATACAGTATGCACAATATGACATAGTATGAACAGCACTGAAATAGAGAATGGTGAATAAATAAATAATGGAAACCAGTAAACAGGTGCTGATTAGAGGCAGAGGTACTGGGTTATTGCACAGGAATTGTTCCTGACACTGTGAGTCAGAAATCAGCTGTTCATCAGAGTGATGGCTTGTGGGAAGAAACTGTTCCTGAGTCTATTGGTTTTGGCGTACAGTGCTCTGTAGCGCCTACCAGAGGGGAGGACCTGGAACAGGTTGTGCCCGGGTGAGATGGACCTGCAGTGATGTTACCTGCCCATTTCCTAACTCTGGAAATGTATACGTCCTGAATGGAGGGCAGGTTGGCACCGATTATTTTTTCTGCAGTCCTGACTGTCCGTTGTAGTCTGCTCCTGTCCTTTTTGCTGCCAGATCCAAACCAGACAGTGATGAAGGTGCAGAGGACAGACTGGATGATGGCTGTGTAGACAGCTTCCTGAGCTGACGCAGGAAGTACATCCTCTGCTGGGCCTTCTTGATGATAGTGTCAGTGTTGGACTCCCACTTCAGGTCCTGGGATATAGTGGATCCCAGAAACCTGAAGGATTCCACAGCAGACCACAGTTTTGAGCGTGTTACGCTCCAGGTTGTTCTGACCGCACCAGAGAGCCAGCTGATCAACCTCCCGTCTGTAGGCCGACTCATCACCGTCCCAGATGAGGCCGATGACCATTGTGTCGTCAGCAAACTTCAGGAGTTTGACAGATGGATCTCCTGAGGTGCAGTCATTGGTGTAGAGGGAGAACAGCAGTGGGGAGAGCACACACCACTGGGGGGGCGCCAGTGCTGATAGTCCGGGTGCTGGATGTGATCCACTGACAGGTGGAGGCTGGCACAGTGAGCTGGGTGAGTTTGGTGCTGAGGATGTCCGGGATGATGCTGTTGAACGCCGAGCTGAAGTCCACGAACAGGATCCTTGCATATGGCCCTGTAGGCAAACTGGGTCCAGCAGGGGGCCTGTAATGTCCTTCAGGTAAGCCAACACCAGTCTTTCAAAGGACTTCATGACTACAGATGTCAGGGCGACGGGCCTGTAGTCATTTAGTCCAGGGATGGAGGTTTTTTTTGGGGCCGGGATGACTGTGGAGCGTTTGAAGCAGGAGGGAACTTCACACAGCTCCAGTGATCTGTTGAAGATCTGAGTGAAGATGGGGGCCAGCTGGTCCGCACAGATTTTCAGGCACGATGGTGAGACACCGTCAGGTCCAGGAGCCTTCCTGATCTTCTGCCTCTGGAACAGGTGGCTCACGTCCTGTTCACAGATCTTGAGTGGAGGTGAGAGGTCAGAGGGGGAAGGTGACTCTTTGAAGATGGCGTTGGTGTGGGGGAGAGGTGTGACTCTGGGCTTTTCAGACCTACAGTAGAAACCATTCAGCTCATCTGCCAGTCGTTGAGTACAAGCAGTGTTGGGGGATGGTCTCTTGTAGTTTGTGAGTGTCCGTAGGCTTCTCCACACTGATGCAGGGTCGTTGGCTGCAAAGCTGTTATTTAGCTTTTCAGCATAGCACCAGCTTTGACCTCTTTAGTCAGCGTGTTCCTGGCCTGGTTGTACAAGACTGTCCCCACTTCTGAAGGCCTCCTCCTTGGTCTGACGAAGCTGAGTTTCGCTGTGAACCAGGGTTTTTGGTTGTTGTATGTGCGGAAGGTTTTAGTTGGCACACAAACGTCCTCACAAAAACTGATGTAAGATGTCACAGTGTCAGTTAGTTCGTCCAGGTCAGTGGCTGCAGCCTCAAAAACACTCCAGTCAGTGCAGTGAAAGCAGGCCTACAACTCCAGCTTTGACTCGTTGGTCCATCTTTTCAGTCTTTACAACAGGTTTAGCAGATTTCAGTTTTTGCCTGTGTGTCGGGATATGATGAACCAGACACTGATCAGAGAGTCCAATGGCTGCACGGGGAACAGAGTGATAGGCGTCCTTTAATGTTGTGTAGCAGTGGTCCAGTGTGTTAGTGTCCCTGGTGGGACACTTAATATGCTGTCTGTATTTTGGAAATTCATGACTGAGGTTTGCTTTGTTAAAGTCCCCAAGAACTATGAGCAAGGAGCCTGGATGTTTTTTCTCCACGTTAGTTATCTGGTCGGCCAGGTGTAGTAACGCCTCACTAACACAGGCCTGAGGTGGAATGTAAACAGCGACCAGAACAAACGAGGAAAACTCACGCGGTGAATAAAACGGTTCACAGTTTATAAATAATGTCTCTAGGTGAGGACTGCATAATTTCTTCAACACTGTGACATCTGTCCACCAACCTTCGTTTATATAGAAACAGAGTCCGCCTCCCCGTGTTTTTCCCGTGAGGTCCCTTTCGCGATCCGCGCGGATGAGATTAAATCCCGGTAGGTGAAGTGCGCTGTCCGGGATGCGCTCGGTGAGCCAGGATTCAGTAAAACAGAGGGCAGCAGATCTGCAGAAGTCCGAGTTAGTTCTGTTGAGGAGCAGCAGTTCGTCCATTTTGTTGGCCAGAGAGCGGACATCCGCCAGGTGAATTGAAGGGAGCGCGGTGCGAAAACCCCGCTGTCTCAGTTTAACCAGCGCGCTTGCACGTTCTCCCCTGCGCCGTTTCCAAGGGATACCAAACAGAGCTGCTGCTCCTCCAACTAGTAACTCCGGGAAAGTTTCACGGTTAATAAGGAGCGATGGAATAGTATGAGCAGTTGAAAGTCCAATGTTTAAGAGCTCTTCTCTGGTAAAAGTTACCAGAGAGGGACGGCAGAAAACAGCGTTAATGAACAAAAACACAAAAAGCACTACGGAGCGTAATCCCGAGGCGGCCGTCTGCGGCGCCATCTTGGTTTTAAGTAATTTAAGTAGTTTTAGTAATTATTACTATTCTGATATAGCCATGTGCTTAGTAAATAAAAATGATTGACGTACAACATCAAAGTACAACAGACAACCAAATAATTAAATAGCTGATAAAAAATAAGCACAGGAAACAGTTGTTAATATTGTTATTTTTGCCTTACCTCTGTCTGTTTCAGTAAAAAAATGGAAAGATTCAAAAACAAAAGAGTGAGCAGGATGATTAATGAATTCTCAAAAAGGTGATAATAATGTTTATATAGTCATCTACTTACTAAAAAACAGAGTACCAACAAATGAATCAACAGACATATCACGTTAGCCAGAATACACAATAGCATATTATTACAAAATGCAGTAGGCCTATAAAATGTTATGCATGTCAGCTGAATGTAGGTAATTTTCTATCCAAGTCAGATGCTTATGTTCATGTTTTGAATTAGTGGGTTTACATTAATTGCAGGGTTGTTGTGTTTCATTCTAGTGCTGTCAGGTGTGGATCAGGGGACACAGAGTGCCATCCTGCTGCTGGGCCTGAAATGAAAACACTTTGTTTTTTCTGTACTGCTCTTCCTCTGCTTCTCAGCAGCGACTTGCTTGCAGTTCTCTTCCCTGCTCCTCTTTGTGGAAGGGCTGAGGCCAGAAATTAGTGGAATTGGGTCTCCAGAGCTTTCTTCACAAAACCTCCTTGGCCTCTTTCTACTGACCTGCTCCAAGCTCTCTTCCCTTCTTCAGAAGTTGAAGGAGCTGACTCTTCAGAGCTACTTCCCCCCATAAACTTTTGCTTACATCTCCTATTCTGAGATACTGAGGGTGCTGTCAAGAAGTTGTCACACCCAGAGTCCTCTTAATTAATATTTAGGGAGTTTCTGATACTGTCCCAAAAGCTGCTTTTGCTAAACAGGTACCTGCAGGTGCCTGAAAATCAGTCTCTGAGGAACAGCAGCCGAACAGTAACAGGAGCGACGACCGGAGCCCCAGCAAGACCAGAATGAGCTCCTGAGGAGATCCAGGTCTGACATTGTCGTCATCACCATCTTCGAACTCCTCCTCCTCCTGGCTTTCTGTCTTCAGCTGACCTATTGACAATAAAAGCAAAATCATAAAACTCACCTTCCTTGTCATCAGAGAAAAGTAGGAAGATTACCTCATCTTCTTCATACTCATTGTCCTTGTCACTAGAGAAGAGTTTAATGCTGTCTGAATTCTCAGAGGAGCCACATAAGGAGAAAACAAGATACATGCATATTAATAATTTGTTAATAATTGTTTGTTGTATAAATGTATTTACACATGAACAACACTTTGTTACTGCACTCTTATTTAAGCAGGATTCAGATTCTAGCTCTCAGATCCATTTTAAGAGTAAAATGCAGCAGATTTAGGATTAAAGATAAAAGATTAATGGGACTGGACAAGGCAACTGAAACAGTTATCTCCCCATCCATTGATAAGTCCTATGACACAAGGATTTTATCTCTGAAAGTGACTCCCAAAAGAAAAGTCTAATTGCATTGGCTGGATTAGTATAAGAGCCCATCCAAAGGATTATTTACTCACAGCAGCAAAAAGGCTAACTTACAGCAACAGTGTCTGAAAACACCTGTACAGTGAGCCACAGATCACGTTCCACTGGCACTCACCATCAGTATGTCTCTACCGCCGAAAGTGTGAGTGAAGAAATGGTCTTTAATCCATATAACACAGTTCCACGTAATAATCCCGTTTACATTGTAGTTTTCTTTTTTTAAACATTTTTGTTGACACAGATCACATTTAGCCAAAAGTCACAACTCCTCTGTATTTAATCATTTTAAATTATATAATAATAAATAAATATTATAGGCTTTGGTGTCCTGTTTAGTAAACAGTAATAGATTCTGGAAACTCACAAACAGCGAGGATCGGTCTCTCTTCCAGTGATTTGCGTGTGGCGTACAAAAAAGTTCAAGTGGTACGTGAGGCGAGCACCACCATGACAGTTTTGTATAAAGAAAATTTACCCCGCTACGCCTTGTGCTTGACCACTTCAACTCACTCTAACCGGGAAACTTGCTACTGAACATAGACTGTTTATGCTGCTCCCAGATAAAAGAAAAAATATTCTGCTAATACCTGTTCAGAAACTTACTCCCAACTGTCTTTGTCTGACACATGGGCACCTCGAATCAGGAGATGTTCCTCACATGGGTACAAGGTAATCAAAAGAGTTAGACTGCTCTCTTCTACAATATTAAAATTGTGGTTTTGGATTTAATTAATTAATTTCATTTTATATTTTGTATTATTTATTCTGAGGGCACATTAAGAACCGCCATCAGCTGCTGCAGGATCAGGGACCCTTTTTTATTAACACACACGCTTGTACACTTTCATTCAACTCTCAAACTCAGTTTTTGTCATCATATCATATTATTTATTATTCTTTCTACATGATATATCTATATGGCCTACATGCAGTCAGGCATAAAGTGTGGACTGCGGTCATGTACCAGTAAACTCGCGTTGGATGTTGTACACTCCCGTACAGTAGGTGGCAGTATGCACCTCAGCTCTCTGTTGGGTTGCGACAAATTGACAGGACGAGGCAGACATCAGGCTAAGTGGGGATCAACAAACAAATGAGAAGAGTGCGAGGTGAGTCAGTGTACTCCTTTGACATCACAGTGTGTGTGAACCTTTCACAGATATAAAAGTGGCTCTGACATGGTTCATGAAAATGTTACGCGACGCAAAGACGTTAACGAGTAACGTTGGACAACTAGCGATATTTTGTTGTAGCATGTAGCTTATATGACGTCGGGGATTCAAACGCCGTTTTCAACTTAAAGAAAGATCGACTATGTGGGTATTAGCTGTTAAACTGTATGTTAACAGTAGGCCTATGTGCTTTAGTTACAACAATGATATTTAATTCCCCCCCCCCCCATCAAATCTGTGGCATGTTAGCAGGTTGCAAATGCATCATTTGTGCATACCAAACAGAGGTGAGTATAGGAGAAAGACTTGCCCCCCTTTGCATGCCGTTGTTGATGTGCTTGTGAATGTTTGTCTACCCTAAGGTGTGTGAATGAGTGATTGGGAGCTGGGGTGGATGGGAATATGTCGTAGGTGTGCTGGGTGTGTTAGACTTGTTATAATTTATTATTAACAGAACTTATTCGCGTTAACTTTTAGGTTACCCTTTGTCAATCTATTTCTGTTAAATTCTGTGCAACAAAAATTCGGGGGAAAGGTGAGCACCCAAGGACCCTTTTTTATTAACACACACGCTTGTACACTTTCATTCAACTCTCAAACTCAGTTTTTGTCATCATATCATATTATTTATTATTCTTTCTACATGATATATCTATATGGCCTACATGCAGTCAGGCATAAAGTGTGGACTGCGGTCATGTACCAGTAAACTCGCGTTGGATGTTGTACACTCCCGTACAGTAGGTGGCAGTATGCACCTCAGCTCTCTGTTGGGTTGCGACAAATTGACAGGACGAGGCAGACATCAGGCTAAGTGGGGATCAACAAACAAATGAGAAGAGTGCGAGGTGAGTCAGTGTACTCCTTTGACATCACAGTGTGTGTGAACCTTTCACAGATATAAAAGTGGCTCTGACATGGTTCATGAAAATGTTACGCGACG
>NC_060171.1:25083371-25089063 GCF_021292245.1 Micropterus dolomieu | reverse complement strand
GGACCCTTTTTTATTAACACACACGCTTGTACACTTTCATTCAACTCTCAAACTCAGTTTTTGTCATCATATCATATTATTTATTATTCTTTCTACATGATATATCTATATGGCCTACATGCAGTCAGGCATAAAGTGTGGACTGCGGTCATGTACCAGTAAACTCGCGTTGGATGTTGTACACTCCCGTACAGTAGGTGGCAGTATGCACCTCAGCTCTCTGTTGGGTTGCGACAAATTGACAGGACGAGGCAGACATCAGGCTAAGTGGGGATCAACAAACAAATGAGAAGAGTGCGAGGTGAGTCAGTGTACTCCTTTGACATCACAGTGTGTGTGAACCTTTCACAGATATAAAAGTGGCTCTGACATGGTTCATGAAAATGTTACGCGACGTTCAGCAAAGACGTTAACGAGTAACGTTGGACAACTAGCGATATTTTGTTGTAGCATGTAGCTTATATGACGTCGGGGATTCAAACGCCGTTTTCAACTTAAAGAAAGATCGACTGTTAAACTGTATGTTAACAGTAGGCCTATGTGCTTTAGTTACAACAATGATATTTAACCCCCCCCATCAAATCTGTGGCATGTTAGCAGGTTGCAAATGCATCATTTGTGCATACCAAACAGAGGTGAGTATAGGAGAAAGACTTGCCCCCCTTTGCATGCCGTTGTTGATGTGCTTGTGAATGTTTGTCTACCCTAAGGTGTGTGAGTGAGTGATTGGGAGCTGGGGTGGATGGGAATATGTCGTAGGTGTGCTGGGTGTGTTAGACTTGGTATAATTTATTATTAACAGAACTTATTCGCTTTAACTATTAGGTTACCCTTTGTCAATCTATTTCTGTTAAATTCTGTGCAACAAAAATTCGGGGGAAAGGTGAGCACCCAAGGCTGCCAAAACAAACAATTAACTAAACCAACCAACCCACTCATCTACAGGAGATAAAACAGGCTGAGAGCAGAGTTAAAAAAGAAATGCACTGTCACTCTCATGTTCTTTCCACTGTTGAAGAAGTACGGTGTATTCTAATATTTAATATATGGAGACAGAAAAAAGATTTTTATATTTAGTTGAATACTTGCACTGAAGACTAAAGTGCCATAAATGCCTATTCTGGAGCTCTTCAAACTTTTTCTGTTCTGCTTTTTTTTTTTCAGGAGCCCTGATCTAACGTTAATGGTGAAAGTGGAGAAGTGAGAGAAGTTTTTACATAATGGAGGCTGTAGCTGGCTTCCTAAATGTATTCCACATCAAGACCAGTGGATTGTCTGTGTCACTTAGCCTCTTCCTCATTTTTCTGGGTCTTCTCTACTGGTGAGTAAATGCTTCAGTTTCCCTATCTGTTTGTAATGCTTCAGCTGCTGTGAAAATGAAGTCAATAATTTAATCTAAAAATAACCTAAAGAACATTCTTTTTAAATGATGGGGATATGTGAGGCTTCATTCTTCACTGTGCTTTTATTCTTTTCATTCATCACTTATCAACACACCTCTGTGCTCTGTTATCTAGGTATTCAGTTTACCCCTTTTCGGTCCTTTCTCGATGTGGCATCAAACATCCAAAGCCACTACCTTTCTTAGGCAACATATTCATGTTTCGCCAGGTAAGATATTGCTATAATTTCCGTCAAACTGAAATTTAATTCCTGTCTGTAAAATCTGTTTGGACTGTTAAGACATTTTACCCATTGATGTGACAAACATCTTTGCAACATATTACAACACTTTTACACATTTTTGCATTGAAGAAAACTCAAAAGCAGCAATATATGTTGTACTGTTCAACCCCCAAATAAGTTAACGTGTTAATAATTTTTGTTTTTGTGACAAGGTCTTCATGATTATTCAGTACTGTGTTTTACTGAGAAGATCATTTTTCTACTTGATCAAAATACATCATTTTTAATATTTAAAGAAAAAAAAATGCACTCTGTTTTCATTTAACATTAAATAATGATGCTCTGTGTTTTCATGGGACACAGATGTGTCTCTGCACAGCAGATCCTGATGTGATCTAGTTACTCAGTTCACACTTTCAACAAGACACGTGCACCCATACAAATAAATAAACCCATGCACAGGTTTTCACAAATGTGATCCATGTACGAATGTGAACTTCATATCTTTCTTTCTCCTCCGTGTGCGTTTAGTTTTGGTATAGGTATGTTTCAGTAAAGGGTCACAATGTTACTCGTTCTACAATTTCCATTAAGACAACAGCCCGATTATCAATCTCTTCTCCAACATGTAATGATTTCATTCTTAAGAAGAGCCTCCCTGGTTCCTTTCTGATGTTGTTCTTTAACTTTCTTCTCAGGATATTTTCAAACCTCTCAATGAGCTCATAAAGACACATGGCAGGGTTTGTGGGTAAGTATAGGAAATACTTTCTGGATCAGCATCTTATTAAATGATGGTCTGAAGATTTGCACTGGTAAAAACGTATGTTAGCCACATTAAGTATTTGATTTGACTGAGGCTGTGCTTGTTATATTTTAGGTATTATTTGGGCCGCAGACCGATCGTGGTGATAGCGGACCCTGACATGCTCAGACAAGTGATGGTCAGGGATTTCAGCAGCTTCCCTAACAGAATGGTGAGAACGTTTTACCAAAGTATGCACACATACATTATGTGCTAACTCATGAATCTAACGTAAGCATTCTATGATGTAGTGATAAAGGATGTTTGTACTCTCCTGTCTCTCTGTGCAGGCTATTCGCTTTGCCACCAAGCCCATGACTGACTGTCTGCTCATGCTGAGGAATGAACGCTGGAAGAGAGTGCGGAGCATCCTGACCCCATCATTCAGTGCTGCCAAGATGAAAGAGGTGAGATATGAATGTGGTCTTAAGTTTTCCAATTATAAAAGCAGATTATAAATGGCTACATTACCCACCTCACAGACATCTGAGGGAAAATGTTTTTTGTTTTGATAAGTTTCTGTCTTTCACAGATTGAGGGTAAGAAGTGTGGAGGACGACAGACAGTTAAGATAAGATTAACTGTAATGTAAAATATTTTAGGTAAGATTTTAACAGAAAATGTATAAAGGGATGATAATGAAATCACACTTTCTTATATAACTAAAGCTCCATTTTGGTGAAACTAAATGAGTGTTTTTGGGAGTTAAGGGTGAAGCGTGGTTGCCTGGTACTGCTGATAAACATGTCTAATGAATTTATGGCTGCACTGCCCTGCTGCTTTCAACTGCAGTAAATATCAGATCTGCATCATTTTGGAGAGAGTTTATCGGTCCAGGTGCAATGAGAGGAGAGGATATTGAAGGCACCCTTTGTTGATAAAGGGGATATTACCAAGGCGTGCTGAGTTGGTGGTTCATTTGTTTGGTCTAAATTCTCTTTTTCTGTCTAAACACAATCTCAATTTTTGGAGGGTTCCTTGTGCTCTTCTTTATTCTCTTCTTTTAATTACTCAAATTAATGAAATTGTTTACTTTAAAGTTGAATGAAACCACATACATTTTCTTTAACTTTGTTTTCAGCCAGCTGAACAATCATGTTTACTGCAAGTCTGCAGTTAAAGTTCATCTTTTATTTACATCTTTAAGCAGTATCAGTATGTGTTTTTATTGGTTTGATTTACAAAGAATTTTGTGTAGTGTCAGTAGGGAAGCACTTTTGCTTGGCGCGCTGTCTGTGGTCCGCTGCCAGAACACCGGCTGCTTTCTGTTCAGGTGCCGTCGTGCTGTTGCCGAGGCGACATAAGTTTCGTTTTACGGTGGACGAACGGTAACATTACAGAGTTGTTGTTTTCTTTAGCTTGAAATAATCCCAGACTTTGGACACTTTATTCTTCAGCAGGGACTGGCTCAAATAGTGGCATCGGCAGCTACCAGTGTCATTTCCGGTGGCAGCTTGAGATGCCGCGGCATCTGCCTCGGTTATCTGCGGCATTTCCGGTAGCAATCTAAAAATGCCACAGGTTTTCCCTGAAGTGCCACGGCACCTTTCGCTGTTTATGTGATATTTCTGGTGAAACCGACATGCCACAGATTCACCCAGGCACCTGCCGTTGTTTAATAATATGTTAGCAACAGTAGTTTATTATGCAATATATAATATTGTGCATTTCTTCATGTAAACAGCAAGAGTCGCGTTTAATGTCCGCATTGTTTGGTGCAATACAGTTGGTAGTTTAACCTAGGTAATTATTGTGTGTGCAGAGTTGTTACTATTAGCATTATATTTAATATTAAATTCATATTTAATGTGGTTTTCATTGTATTAGATCTTTTTCTCCTTTCTACCAGCAGGTGGCAGTATTTAAATGAATGTCCGGTTTGTGTCTTTGTTAACTGTTTTAAATCCAGGTTACCGATACAGATGTATTTATTGTTCTTCATTTCATTTGTTTTTTAATTATTAAGGATTAATTTGTAACCTAGTTACCATCTTCATTCACCCACAGCCCAGCGTTAAACCTGCTTCCCCTTCTGTTCTAACCTGGTTCTGCTGTCAGCTTCTTAGCAGCTCAGGCAACAAACACATCAGAAATGTCATACAGATCATCTGGCCAAAATAATGATTTACCACTGTGCTATATGTACTGTGTAAATACTGTTTTGGGAGGTGAGTGTATGAGAAATTGACTGAAACATGGAGAGCACAGCTATCTCACAATTTTGACATGTCTCACATTTTTCTTCTCCATTTATAAGGCACAAGGTAAATTTAATCATCACGTTACAATAGGGTTGTAAAATGAAATGAAGTTATACACTCCACTGTGTATAATATACAACATTTGTGAAATGCATGCCACATTATGGCAACCATTTCACATCTGAAACATGTACAGAGGTACGCGAAAGTTTGGGAAACCTTTAGAATTTTCGGTATTTCTACAGACATGTGATCTAAAACCTAAAAATACTTTTTAACACAATTCACACAGAGTAGAAGAGACATAAATAGTATCCTTGCGGCAAATCTATGTGAACTTTAGCTTTCAGGTTCTGAGAAAAATAGTTGTTGATGCTCATCGAGGCTGGAAAAGGTTGCAAAACCATCTCTAAAGAGTTTGGTCTCCACCAATCTGCAGTCAGATAAACTGCGTACAAATAGAGGAAATGTCAATGCATTTAATTAATCGATTTTATCGATGAATCATTTAATCCATTTAAGTGTCAGTGTGCTTTTTAAGTTTGTGGAACCACATTGACATTTTCCTAAATTTTGTGGTATTTATGGAGCACTTTTTCACTAAAGCAATAATTGGAAGATTTGAGTGTTTCTTCCCTTTCCTAGAAAGTATCAGCAGCTATGACAAGTGTCACTGTCTGTTATTTTCCTGTAGATGGTTCCGCTCATCAACACAGCCACCGATGCCCTGATGAACAACTTGAATGTTTACGCTGAGTCAGGAGAGGCATTTGACATCCACAAGTAATTATGCACGCAATGATCAGAGGCTATAAGAGTTGTCTTTATAAGTCATATTTCTATTTATGTGTGTTTGTGTGTTGCAGGTGTTTTGGCTGCTTCACTATGGATGTCATTGCCAGTGTGGCATTTGCAACTCAGGTGGACACTCAGAACAACCCAGATGACCCGTTTGTCCGCCATGCGCAGATGTTCTTCTCCTTTTCTTTCTTCAAGCCCCTCATTCTGTTTTTCCGTCAGTCCAATTCATGCAGCATATACACACACACACACACACACA
>NC_060171.1:25078586-25083271 GCF_021292245.1 Micropterus dolomieu | reverse complement strand
TTTGGGAGGTGAGTGTATGAGAAATTGACTGAAACATGGAGAGCACAGCTATCTCACAATTTTGACATGTCTCACATTTTTCTTCTCCATTTATAAGGCACAAGGTAAATTTAATCATCACGTTACAATAGGGTTGTAAAATGAAATGAAGTTATACACTCCACTGTGTATAATATACAACATTTGTGAAATGCATGCCACATTATGGCAACCATTTCACATCTGAAACATGTACAGAGGTACGCGAAAGTTTGGGAAACCTTTAGAATTTTCGGTATTTCTACAGACATGTGATCTAAAACCTAAAAATACTTTTTAACACAATTCACACAGAGTAGAAGAGACATAAATAGTATCCTTGCGGCAAATCTATGTGAACTTTAGCTTTCAGGTTCTGAGAAAAATAGTTGTTGATGCTCATCGAGGCTGGAAAAGGTTGCAAAACCATCTCTAAAGAGTTTGGTCTCCACCAATCTGCAGTCAGATAAACTGCGTACAAATAGAGGAAATGTCAATGCATTTAATTAATCGATTTTATCGATGAATCATTTAATCCATTTAAGTGTCAGTGTGCTTTTTAAGTTTGTGGAACCACATTGACATTTTCCTAAATTTTGTGGTATTTATGGAGCACTTTTTCACTAAAGCAATAATTGGAAGATTTGAGTGTTTCTTCCCTTTCCTAGAAAGTATCAGCAGCTATGACAAGTGTCACTGTCTGTTATTTTCCTGTAGATGGTTCCGCTCATCAACACAGCCACCGATGCCCTGATGAACAACTTGAATGTTTACGCTGAGTCAGGAGAGGCATTTGACATCCACAAGTAATTATGCACGCAATGATCAGAGGCTATAAGAGTTGTCTTTATAAGTCATATTTCTATTTATGTGTGTTTGTGTGTTGCAGGTGTTTTGGCTGCTTCACTATGGATGTCATTGCCAGTGTGGCATTTGCAACTCAGGTGGACACTCAGAACAACCCAGATGACCCGTTTGTCCGCCATGCGCAGATGTTCTTCTCCTTTTCTTTCTTCAAGCCCCTCATTCTGTTTTTCCGTCAGTCCAATTCATGCAGCATATACACACACACACACACACACACACACACACACACACACACACACACACACACACACACACACACACACACACACACCGACCGATCAGCCATATTATGACCACAAACAGATGAAGTGAATAACACTGATTATCTCATTAACATGGCACATGTCAGTGGGTGGGATATATTAGGCAGCAAGTGAACTGTTTGTCCTCATAGTTGAAGTGGGAAAAATAGGCAAGCGTAAGGATTTAAGTGACTTTGACAAGACGACGGGGTCAGATGAGTATTTCCAAAACTGTTTTAACAATGGACATAGGTGGTATTGTCTGATGATGATGGCACCAGGATGCACTATGGGAATAAGGCAAGCCGGTGGAGGCAATGTGATGCTTTGGGAATGTTCTGCTGGGAAACTGTAGGTCCTGCCGTTTACGTGGCTGTTACTTTTACACGTACCACCTACCTAAGCATTGCTGCAGATCAATTACCCCCTTTCCCCTCATCCCTGGACACCCACCTTGTAACTTACAAGACTTAAAGCATCTGCTGCTAACATCTTGGTACCAGATATCACAGCACACTTTCAGAGGTTTAGTGGAGTCCATGCCTCGACAGGTCAGGGCTGTTCTGGACGACCTACCAAAAGGGGGACCTACACAATATTAGGCAGGTGGTCATAATGTTAAGGCTGATTGGTGTGTGTGTGTGTGTGTGTGTGTGTGTGTGTGTATATATAGGTTATTCTTAATTGGATTATACCTTTTGAAGAAAATAAAGATGTTAATATATTCTTTTAAACATAGAAACACTTTTGATTGTACATTCATGTGCAAGTGTGTATGTAAGTTAGCATTTCAGGTAGCTTTACACCTGCAATTTTGGTTTGCCTGTCCAGTTGCATTTCCATTCATCGCGGCTCCTCTGGCGAGATTCATCCCCAACAAAAGACGTGACCAGGTGAATCATTTCTTCATCAGTAGCATTCAGAAGATCATAGAGCAGAGAGAGCAGCAGCCTCCTGAACAGGTGAATCTCATTGATAGTTAGTAAAGTAAATACAGTAAAACTAATTTCCAGTGAATAGTTTTTCAAATTAATTGGATTGAAACATTAAAAACATTTGCATGTAGAGACGTCGAGACTTCCTCCAGCTGATGTTGGATGCACGAACCAGCAAGGAGTGTGTGTCTCTGGAACACTTTGACACAGCGATCCCTGCTGTTGAGTTGGGTGAAAAGGACCAGCAGACACAACCGTCGGCCTCTGATCAGGGCGACCATCTTCACCCACAGGAGCCCCCCACCAGGCGTCCACAGAAAAAGAATATTACTGAGGATGAGATCGTGGGTCAGGCTTATGTCTTTCTCCTGGCAGGCTACGAGACCAGCAGCAGCGCGTTGGCCTTCACCTGCTACCTCCTGGCCATCCATCCCGAATGTCAATGCAAAGTACAGGAAGAGGTGGATGATTTCTTCACCAGACATGTGAGCTGTCAGCTAGTTACAACATAAGATTTTAGTTGTAGATTTATCTTATAACATGACTGATGTAATATTAATAATTTATCTTATAACAAGACAAATTTAGTGCGCACACAGACTTTTAATTTCATTGTTATGTTGAAAACTCTAACTGAATTATGCTTTATGCTTTTCTTGTAGGAGTCACCAGATTACACAAATGTCCAGGAGCTGAAGTATTTAGACATGGTTATATGTGAAGCATTGCGCCTCTACCCTCCTGGATTCAGGTAAATTAAGAACAATAAATGAGGAAAAAAGATGATTTTTTTTACAAAATTAGTACTGCCCCAAGAACAAGTTAATTTATTTATGTACATACATACAGTAGAATTGTGTAGTATTTATGTTTATACTCATCAAAATCATACAGGAATAACTTTGAGTATAGAAGGAAAAATTACTTTAGGTGGATAAAACATGCATCCATGGAATTTTTCCTCATAAAGGTTTGCAAGAGACATCGAACAGGACTGTGTGCTGAACGGCCAGTTCCTCCCTAAAGGAGTGACTCTGGTAATCCCAGCGGGCTTCCTCCACCACGACCCAGAGTACTGGCCAGAGCCTGAGAGGTTCATCCCTGAGCGGTATGAGGCTTGTCTTACAGAAAATAAGCACAACTACAGTGCCTGCCCCTTGTGTTTCATGATCATCTAAATCTAATGGAGGGCATAAATGCATTTCCTGAGAAATGTATTAAAGTCACAGTACATTTAATTAAAGTTGCATTGTCTAGCACCACCAGCAATTAACTGAAAAGTAGTATGCAACAGTTGATCAAAATATTGATATGGTGTCACCTAACTTTCAGCTGGATATTACTCGTACAGCTCAAAACTGAAATCACTCCCAAAAAAATCAAAGACTATGATTGAACAGTCCTTTCTTTACAGAACACACATTGCTATAGTAGGAAAAGCGTATATATAAATAATAACATTATTGATGGCTGGTATTGTGCATGCTGATTCACTGTCACACTGTCATGACTTGCTGGGTCACTACAATACAACAAGGCTACTGTTAATGCTATTAATAACACCTACTATGACGAGTCAAAATATTTCCTTTATGTGTGGAACCTCGTGCAACGTTCAATTCACCAGGCCAACCACATTTCTTTTGTTCATCTTGTTACACTAGTTGAAGCTTTTACTATTAACATGTATTAGCATTATACCATCTTGATACTTACTAACTTCAAACACTACTGCTTTTAATTCATCCAAACAATATAACTTGTGGTTGATCTCTAGATTCACACCAGAGGCCAAGGCCAGTCGACATCCATTTGTATACCTGCCGTTCGGGGCCGGCCCCCGTAACTGTGTGGGAATGAGACTCGCCCAACTGGAAATCAAAATGGCACTAGTGCGTCTGTTCCGCAGATTCAACATTGTGGCCTGCTCTGAGACCAAGGTGGGCTGACAACCGATCTGTTTAAAACTGTTGGGAGAAAGGAATCATACACACACACACACACACACGACACATTTACATACTACACCTCTGCATTTGTGGGGAAATAAGGAAGTGTACTTTACCACTGGCCAAGGTACAGCCGTTCACATTTAGTAGCTGCTCAGGTGAAAATGTAGTCAGTCCTATGGTGAAAGTAACTCTACAGCGTGTCTGCATTTATATCTGTTAACATCCCATCATCATGCACCCACTGGTTATATTATGATATACACTGCTCAAAAAAATAAAGGGAACACTTAAACAACACAATGTAACTCCAAGTCAATCACACTCCTGTGAAATCAAACTGTCCACTTAGGAAGCAACACTGACTGACAATCAATTTCACATGCTGTTGTGCAAATGGAATAGACAACAGGTAGAAATTATAGGCAATTAGCAAGACACCCACAATAAAGGAGTGGTTCTGCAGGTGGTGACCACAGACCACTTCTCAGTTCCTATGCTTCCTGGCTGATGTTTTGGTCACTTTTGAATGCTGGCAGTGCTTTCACTCTAGTGGTAGCATGAGACGGAGTCTACAACCCACACAAGTGGCTCAGGTAGTGCAGCTCATCCAGGATGGCACATCAATGCGAGCTGTGGCAAGAAGGTTTGCCGTGTCTGTCAGCGTAGTGTCC
>NC_060171.1:25029478-25078486 GCF_021292245.1 Micropterus dolomieu | reverse complement strand
TAGCCCGTCTCTCCCGCTGACCCGTGATGATGAATTTATTTCTGTAGATCTCATGAAGGTTTTTAATATTCTCCTGACTGAATCCATTGAAGATCTTCGTTCCATGAGCGTCAATTTTATGGGCTCTCTTACACGAAGAGCCGAACTTACAGTCTCCCTGGAGATAGTGCTGGCAGACATGAAGCTTTGTGCAGGAAGTGGTGAACTTGCAGCAACCATACGGGCCGTTGCCCTTGTTGTAATGTGGGCAGATCTAGAGGGTGTATGGGTTTAATATGTACTATATCATTACAACAAAAATATATGACAGTTCATTCAGATATTTACATGCTTTTCTACACAACAGCAAGAGACTCTGAACTCTGTCTCCTACTGTTGCCAGTGTAACCTACCTCGGGAAGCAGATAAGGGTCATTCTGCAGTAACAGCTGGAAAAGCTGTCTCTCTGTCAAATCGTGAAGACCATATCTCCTCAAAAGCGCTGCATTGTATGGAGAAGTCAGACTATGGGGGTTTTTACACTTGTGTCTGAAAAATTACAAAATGAGTAAAATATAATTTCAGTTAAGAGTTTTAGTTTAAAATAACCACTGAAAAAGAGGCTCACAATTATTCATTTGGTTTCTGTAAATATAGGCTATAGGCCTTTAGTGATTTAAAAAGTTACAGTAGCATTGTTGGTTGGTGTATAAAGTGTGTCTTTGTGTTTTCTTACTTGGACAACATTAGCTCCATAAATATCTTTGCATTCTGCCATCTATGTAATGATCTTGATTTACATGTAAAATGTTGGTCACAACCCCATTAGTCTATAGAGAGGTATAAGGCATAAGCTACACTTTCATAGGGCACAACAGCAACCATTAGTGCTGTGTCACTGTTTACTTACAGTATCTATGGTATACAGAGTGGGTTATTCAGGGACAATGACGGACTAGGATCTTTTTATATACAGTCTATGACTAGGATACAAAATACTGCCATCTTCTGGTCAAATATAGGACTTACAATATTGCATTTTTGTTCATACCATGGGCTGTAAAAAGATTCATACAGAAAACACATAAATCCCAAATACACTGTAAAACGCTTATTTTCCCAATATAATTAATGCAAAGGCTACATTTTTGGTTTAGACTGACATCTTTCTTCAAATGTTTTTGTAAGTAAAGTTAAATAAACCTACTGACCTACAAAAGGTCCTTATGATGTTCACAGTTCCTATTCTACAGCATGTATGGTTGTGTCACAGCAAATGTTCAGTGCAATTTGTTAGGGTTTCAATCCACAAACTACTTTTGCAGTCTACTAAATAAAGCAGACACACCCACGACATCATTAACAGAACAATGTTGGACAGGTTAGTCTTATTTTTCTTTTGCACAGGTCTGCAGATGTTAAATTTTCATCTTAGCACAAGATCAGAACTGGTTTTCCCACTGAGCACAGCCTCAAGACATTTCACAGTCTTATGCTCCAGACCGTGCAGTACCACACTGGTGTTTTCATGCATGATAGATTAGACCTCTGCTCAGAGGCTGGGTGGAGTTTTGGCTGGGAATTTATTTGAGGTCACCAAACTTATTACACAAATAAGATGATAAAGAAGGGCGCTGCCGTGCCGCAGCATAACAAATAAGAGATTGAGGGAAATGCAGATTTGTCAGTAGGTTGTCCAGAGAAACAGGCAACAGAAGTGAAACACCTGTGTGGGTGTGTGACACAGGGCTTTTAAAACTTGTAAAAGTTTGCTTCTACTGCCTACCTTAAACATATTAAACGTTTAACTTTGAACAATTACCAACGGTTTCATGTCATTGTAATTATGCTTGATAACGTAATGCAGACCTTACAAGTTAGCACAGGCAGTGGGTTATTCTACTTACCCGAATGTGCACTCTCCGCAAACAAAATATCTGCACAGGTGTAACCCATCGCACTGTGTACAGTCTCCGGGTTTCTCCTGACAGATCCGCAGATTGGTTTTAACCACTACCAGACTATCCGGACTAATTATTTGTCCGCCGACGAGCTTCTGTCGGCCTTCTTGAATGGCTATTTTACCGTCGTCAAAGAGGACACTTCGCAGGACTTCTGTCGCAACAGTGAAACTCTGTCCGATCTTCTCATCCAGGCGCTTGAAGTCCAAACTCCCCTGGTTGTCGCACAGGGTCTTAATGATGAATTTGGAGATGATTTCAGTCATCCTGAAACGGGTTCAGCCAAGTGGTCTACAGTGTTACTGAGCGGAGCTGAGCTGCCTCCGCACAGCTAGAGCGACGCTCGGTTACAGAGAAACGAAACAGAAACTCTGAAAAAGACAACTTAAGTTAAAGGGGAAAAACAGCTTCTTCAGCCGGGATTGTTATGCGCGTCTATTCCTGCTGTTACGGCACAGGTCCTCGGAGTGGCCAAACAGTACAGTTTCAATACCGTTTGGCACATTAGTAAATCAAGTACAAACGATATTATATTACACATCATAGGCCTCTATTACACGAGACCATATCTTGATACCATAAACTGTAAAGGAAGACTTGAGACGCACAAAGTCCACGAGTTTAACGTTACACGCTATTTTCTTTAACCCCGTAGCCTTGCAAACTTAACGTTAACGTTAGCCCTAATCTTTGACTATCTTCGTACTGTGGTACTTAACGTTAGTAACGTAACGTTAATTCTTACACTACTTGCACAATATGCCTCCATTAAATACTTTTACTGTGTAGTTTTAATGTAATGTCAAAGTCCCTTTTAGATAACAAGAATAAGCCTTCTCGTCAACTTTGATGTGGGACATAGCCCATTTTTTCTTCTGTAAGTAACTTGGTTCGAGATATTTAACGTTAGGCCTACTGCTGGATACTAGTCTACGAGGTTACATGGACAAATACTATGAATTACATTTAAAAAAAAAAAACTCCCTTTCACCCTCCATGTGAGTGGCTTACCGCATGTGTTTCTATTTCCCCTCATTTAGGTCCTCCAGATGCTTTCGAGTTTGAAGCATTTTGTTTAGGTCTAAGATGAAACTGACTGCGGGACTGAAAGAAAAAAGTTGTTGATAAGTCACATTCACGTCTAAAAGCACAAATATTGTCCTCAAATGAATAAAAGACAACATAAGTGAAGTTTACAGACTGAAGAGGTTTACGCATCATGCACGTGAAGGCAACACTAGCCCTAGCAACCACTGCAGGGGTTCAGTGTACCTTAGCAACCATGGAGGATGAGCTTCTGTTGATGGAAGAAAAAGGCAGAGAGGTCCCGCAAGAGCGAAAAGAACTTCTCTACAACCGAGTCGAAGAACTAAAGTAATGAAAATAAATATTCAAGAACAGCCTATGGGTTAAAAATAGCTCAACCGTGAAGTTTATTACTCTAAATAAATGCACTAACATCAAGCTCTAACGCTAACGTTAGCTCTGTTGTTGAGCAATATGGTTAACGTTACAGCAAGTAAGTTGGTACTAACACACAAGTAGGTTATATCCTTGAAACATGAGCTAAGAGAAGAGGGTCAAGTAGTTGAAGCTAATATACTTTAAACTAGGCTAACAGTTAAATTACACGACTCAGCATAACGTTGACGTTACTTCAGCAGATTTGTGGAGCTGTTTTGAATTTTAATACTTGAATATCTTACAAAGGCCTACTAACTTAACCAAGTTATGCTTCTGTTTTCCTTGAGAAATTATCATAAGGTGAGTGGATAAATTAAATCTGACAGGTGGTTAAGTTGTAAACACACTGAACCCTCTTTGTAAACATTTAGGTTTCCAGCTTTTAGTTTCAAGCTTTGTCTTTTGCTGACATTGAAATTGCTGATATTCACTTCCACCCAAGATATTCCAATGCAGCCCTCCTGGCAGAAATCGACATGTTTGAAAGGTTCATCGGCCGCATGGATCCTCAGGACCTAGTGTCCCAGGCTGGGGGAGACGGTCCTTGGGCAACAGGAGCCTCCCAGCTGGAGGGTGGGGTAAGTGCTGCTACCCACTGACAAGACTTCTTCATATACAAAACTCAGTATCTATTGTGATTTTGTTTCCCACTGAAAATGATAATCGGGACAGATTTATCTAACTCTGCAAACAAAAAACATAAACAACCAGAAAGGGACGAACTTAAATACATTTTAGGTTCAAAGAGTGACAGAACATATTGCTGCATATTATTAGCAAACTTTTATGTGGCCTCCCACAATCGTAGAGACACTTGATTTTAATTTTGTTCCTTGGACAGATGACCTCTCTGCACTGTGCTCCTAATAGCCCCGCATCATTTTGTATATGTGTGTGCACGTGTGTGACTTGTCAGGGTCCTGGATGGAGGCGAAGGTCCCGGTCCAACATATCAGATCACCCCCAGGAGCTGACCTTGGAACAAAAAGTACATGTGGCAAAGAGGGAAGTAACAGAGATACTACAAGACCAGGAGAAACTCAAACAGAGATATGAGAGAATTCAGGACAACTACAATGTAAGAACACACCCTTGCACAAAACAATAAACAAAAACAAACCAACGAAGATAAATAAAACACATACTTACAGTACATTTTTTTCTAGGCCTCTCTGGAAGAGGCAGAAGTGCGTCTTGCAGATATCCAGAAGGCAAAGAGCGATTTTGAACGCAGACTGCTCAAACCAATTAAGGACAGGTTGGCAATGAAGGAGCCTGAGAAGGTGCTACAGTACATCGAAGACAAATCTATGGTACAATACATTAACATTTATTCATTTAGCTGACGCTTTTATCCAAAGCAACTTACAATTGCTATCTATGTCAGAGACCTGGAGCAACTAGGGGTTAAGTGTCTTGCTGAGGGACACATTGGTGGATGTGTCACAGTAGGGAATTAAACCCGGGTCTCTCACACCTGTGTCTTATCCACTGCCCCATCACCCCCACCACCCCCCCAAAAAAGAGCAATGTATAAATGACATCAACCTGTACAAAGTAGTATTTGAACATGTTTTTAAACATAAATTGACTCATCGTTTTAACTTTTTGATTAATGTTATCTACTTTCCAGTTCTGTCGCAAACCCTACTCATATTCATCATCTTCCTCCCTTTGTCCACATGTCTGTTCTGTTAACAAACATACAAACTCAAACAGATCACCCAGTTGGACAAGTTAACTCTGAAGAACAGGGCACTGAAGGTCCACAGAAAGAAGCTCCAGCAGCAGCTTCAACAGAAAAAAGAGGCGGGAAAAAACGAGTACGAGGTAGAGAATGAGAGTGTGATAGTAAATCCAGAGAGGCTAAGACAGGTGGTAAAACAGACAGTTTAATCAATTATGTCTCTATAGATTGTCAGTTGATTCTGTAGTTTGTGAGTAAGACAGTTATGCCAGTTTTTTGCTGGTTAGTAAATGTAACAATGTACGGTGCTGTGTGTTGTTTTTAGGACATTTTCCAGGAGTACAGTGAGCAGAGAATGGACAAAAACCTGGATGAACTTCAAGTCAACAATCTGAAAGTGCAACGTGTCCTCAGGTCACATAAGGTAACTCATCAAAAATGCGTGTGGGAGCGATAGAGGATTTTCTCAATGTAACCCCCTTTTGCAGTGTAGCTAATCACCTTGACCTTAGCTCCAGCTTGTCAAATCTGTGTGTGTGTGTGTGTGTGTGTGTGTGTGTGTGTGTGTGTGTGTGTGTGTGTGTACAGGAGAAGCTACAGAATGTGACATTGGAGTCCACAGAGCTGAGCAAAGACATTGCCAACAGGAAGCACATGCTGGCTAAAATTGAGGAGGAGATGCAGCAGGCTGAGGAGGTGTTTGTCAATAAAATAGAAAATGTCAAACTTTAAGCCCAATGTGGCCACCCAACATCAAATGTAGTAACTCATACATGGTTATGTCCATTAAAGAGTTACAGACAAACTAAACATGTAAATCAGGTGTTGAAACCATACTTATCCCCTGCTCTTAAGACTAATTTCCTTTGTGTACACAATCCCTTCTACTTTTCTTCTTTCCTCAGGAGCGTTTAAAGGCAGAGGCTCTCAACCAACACCTGCGCCGCCAGATGACAGATTATCAGGCTCCTGATATCATTGAGTACATTCATGTCAAGGACAAACACAAGAAGCTGCAGCAGAGCATTCACACTTGGGAGAGGAAGGTTGTTGTTGCTGAGGTAAACCATATTTTCTTTTCTTTCCTCTAATACAATCAGCTCTGTCCCGAATACCTAAGGATTCTGTGTCACCTCTGCAAAAAAAGGATAAGATTTTGACTCACAGTATGTTTTGCTCCACTTTTATTGTGCCACACCAAGCCTCAGGCCAGCTCGAGAGAAACTGTCGTGTGACGGTATCCGAAACAATGGGCTCTCTCTTTTCTTTTTTCACCAGATGGCATTGAAGACCCACACTAAAGCTTGGAGCACACAGGGAGCTACTCTTACTCCTGCAAACAGTGCTGCAGCGAGATCTCAGCAACGCCAAATACCAGTAAAACTCCCGTACATAGCCGAACACAGCACATAGAGGAATAGAGAATCCAGTAGGCTTGGGTTCATTAAAAAAAATGTCCATGTCCATGTCCATGCTTGAAGCTTTAATCCTCATCATGTCATTCATTTATTTATATTTACTCATACTCACTATGTGTCCTCAAAAGATTTTTACCATCCACCATTATGAAGAATGACATATACAGTAAAAACTTGCTTTATCAAGCCCTTTTCCCTTAATTGTTATAAAATCTGTTACTTAATAATGTTGAATAATAAAAAGTAGTTTAGTCCTTACTATAATGATTACTGTGTCATTTGTGCTCTGCTGGTGCTGGCTATTTTAACAGTTCTGAGAGTTTACAAAAGATCTTGAGCCTTAGACCTCCTTCTTTGGAAGAAGCTCCCACTACAACTTCAGGCCAGGTGGGGTCTGTCAAGATGTTCAAATGTAGGTGTAAAACACTTATCTTTCTTGGTCCCTCATAAGGAATACATTCAGATGTCTTATAGCTCACATTAGTAACCGATTCTGGTGTTGTCATTGATAATCACATTTTTAATTGTCACAATTGGGATTCTGTGTGTGCGCTTGTTTACTCATACTAAAAGATGGAGAGACTCCTCATGTATTGCTCTAATAACAATGGTGTATGTGTAAATATTACTGTTATATGCCACTGTATACTTCTACTCCACCAGATTTACATTTTGCTTCATTTATCTGACAGCTATAGTTACTTTACTTTACTTTTATAGTACAAAATATTTTGATCAATATAGAACATCTCTAAGATGATCTTCACTTCACTTTTAAGCACATTAACATGGAAGCAGCATTTTACGGTTACATCACTGACAGTAATACAATAATCCGTAATATAGTACTGTGGAAGGGGCCATTCTACATAATGAGTACATTTACTTTTGAAGTATATTTTGTCGATAATTATTTACTCTTACGTAAAGTGTTTAAATCAGGCCTTTTAGTTGCAATGGAGTATTTTTACATTGTAATATATTTCTACTTTTACCCAAGTAAAATGATCTGAATACTTCCTCCACTACTGACTATTAATAAACCAAAGTT
Source organism: Micropterus dolomieu (assembly GCF_021292245.1). Classification (NCBI taxonomy): domain Eukaryota; kingdom Metazoa; phylum Chordata; class Actinopteri; order Centrarchiformes; family Centrarchidae; genus Micropterus; species Micropterus dolomieu. The sequence goes on along the minus strand of NC_060171.1, from coordinate 25,070,926 downwards.
TAAGTTACTCAGTATATAAAGCTGGACAGAGGAATTAAAATCCACCAGACTCGACAAACTATTTCCTTTATTAGAAAGAAATCCTTGGAGGTATAAGCCCTCAAAGAACTCTAAATGTTATGATGTTACATGCCATATATACAGTTATATACATAAAAGTGCAATGTCACAATGGGTAAGCTGTTTATTTATTATTCATTCTTTCATATAACTGTTTGGAAAATGGCATCATTACTTATTCATGTGTCTTTTTTCTGCACTGCATTTTCTCAAAAACACAGCATCTGACATGAAAATGCAACGGTACAGGATGTCTGAAGTTCCTCTAAAACATTTTAAAAGGCACTTTCACAAGTACATACAACAGATGTACATAACACCACAGAGTAGCTTAAAGCCTACAGACGGCATAACTGAGTCCTACTGTTGATGATGTTAACATAGTGACAAAAAGCACACTTTTATTTTGTATTTTTTTTTACAACTGGCTTCATACTGGCTGTCACACCTGTTTCTCTGGATATTTATTCTACACCATTTGTTCTAAGTCATTTCTACCCAGAAATGAAACACGCATAACAAAAATGATTACAAAAATAGTTAGTAAGTCAGAAATCAATTATCTTTTGGTTATTATACACACAATAATTGTCAAGTCAAAGATAGTGTAAACCTGTTGTTAAAGAGCATTGCTTATTCATTGCAAACCACGTGTTTTCTGTGTTATTATGCTAGCCAAACATTCCCAGGACATGCACCCATTTCTCTTATTTCTACAGTACAGAGGTTATTTTCAAAAAAGACATACAGGGGTGCAGTCACACAGCTGGAACTCTGGCATGTACAGTTGTAGGGGGCTATTGCATTTGAAATTATTACTGGACCTGGACACACATGAGCTGACCGACATGGGCTGTTTATCACTGTCTGTGTGGGACTTCTCCTGTTCCACATGTGCAGCTTTCTGCCACACGACGTGCTTTTAGAGGCGGCAGCGTCCACAAAGGCAGAACATCCACAGGGAAAGCCTCAATGTCAGTCAGGGAACATCACAAAAAACGCATTATTGACACTCTCACCTGAACATATAACAAGACTAGCGGGACACAAAGCAAGCTGCTGTTTGCGAAGACTTTGACAAAGAGGAAGCAGGGCGAATATATTAGGAGGTTTTTACACTAACAGTCATTAGGTCCATGGCTACCAGCAGCACTCCCACAGGGCGCTGCCATCAGTCTGTACACATCAGTCAATAAGAAGAATGCCTACATCATATATGGAGGGTCAGCATCCATGCTTTAACTTGTACAGTCATGTCTTTGGGTAGATAAAGCCAAGCAAGGCATAAAAGAAACTATGGCATGAGTTCCACAATGTATAATAGCATATGTGTTGTATATAATGTAGGTAGGAGATGATTTGTCATCACAATTTTTCCACACTGCTCCTCATGTGTTATACAGATGCAAAGGGCCATAGTTATTAGGCATATTTTACCCCTGCATCACGAGTTAGTTATGCAGGGATTCAAGAAAGCATCGAAATGTTCAAACAAAAGTTCATAATGAAGTAGTGGTTTCATCCAATAGTCATATCTCATTCCAGGCAATATGTTAAAATAAATTTGAGTGAATCCAGAACAGAAGGGGATCTTTGTACATTTCACACAACAGATGGTATGCTTCGCCCAAAAGAAAGTTGCAGAATTTACATGCTAGTGGGGAAAAAAAAAAAGCATACTGCTATCAGTACTATTATCTATCAGGAAAGTACCGTTAGTTTTTAAGGGCTCTTCAGGCCCCCATATCAGTCGTCAAATCAACCTTCAACCTGTAGTCACAGCACCTAAATAATATTTAACATGTGAAATCAGTTACACCTTAAAGTCAGTAAGGCCTTTGAACACCTTCAAAGGCCCTTCTAGGTAAGAGAACAAAAAATCTAATCTAATCTAGTTCTGTGTGTGAGAATGCCTCTGTGGTCAATACAGTTCTCATCAAGCTCCAGGTTCAGGTTCAGTGGTTAACAGAGGAGCTACATGCAGCATGTTTTGTTCAAAGTTACACAGTTTGTGAATGTCTGTAAACTAAACTAACTAGTGTACGTTTTCTAAAACCTTGAAGGAAGCCTTTGTGATTTGTTGTTTTGAGTTTATTTCAAAAAGGACATTTGTTAGATAATATTAACCTAAACATATTAACACACAACTGTGCGCTTGTTATTGAGACAAATCTGTTTACATTGCAACTCCTACATCAGTCTCTCAGATCCTGTCTGAGTCTTCTTCATGATCTTAGCTTCAAAACACCACGAGGAAACATTTTTTCCTGTCCAGGTCCATGTATTTTACACTGTCTTAGATATTATTTGTTGTATGTCTGTGAAGTCTAGACACTGGTAGCATTTTGCAGCCCCCTGGAAGTTGATTGAAAGTTTTTGATTTACATCCCTGGTTCCTGTCCCAGAGGTCACATGGTGCAGGACTTGTCCAGAGGGTCCTGAGGAGATGTAGCCGCAGGCTGTGAGACCTGGCTAGACTTGGGCAGGACCATGGGCTTGGGCCTCAAGGCGGGGGGTTTGAGCTGCACCCCCATGCGGGGCGCTACCAGAGGCTTGAAGGTGCTCATAGTATCGCTGGAGGAGCTGGTACTGCGGCGGATGGGTGGCTCAGTGTTGGCAGTGGACCTCAGCATGACGCCGTGGATGGGGCTGAGGGACTCGCTGGAGCTGGCTGGCGTGGGACCCCCGCCGCTGCTGCCGGAGGTCTGCCGCTGTTCCAGGGTGTCCAGCACCACATCAGGGGCGTGCTTGGCTGAGCTCTGCCGCTCCAGCTCACGCAGCTCATTCAGAGCAGTGTTCATAGTTTCTTCTATGTCCTGCAGGAGACAGAGAGAGTATATGTGAGAGGGGAGGGGTGCGGAAGGATGACGATAACATTGGTGAGAGAGAAGAGGGATAGAAAAGAAGGTTGGGGTTAAAAATGAGAAAAAACTAAAAGAGAAAGTCGGAAGGAGAAATCAAAAGAGTGAGAAAGAAATGACAGACAAGCCAAGAGAAGGTAGATTGCAGTATGGTAGGAAACATAAAAAGCGATGTTAACAGAGGAACACAGTGACAGTTTTTTAAGAAAACACCATGCATGCATTATACATGCAGAGAGTTAGTAAAGAGTATTACTTTGCACCAGCACCTCTCTTTCTGCATGCTAATGACTTCAGGTAGCGAAGGAGATGCAGAGATGACAAGATATGTTCATCTGAGCATGTTCCCAGCAGACAGACAGCCCAGCACAGTGTAAAGTGCTCTGTGACCTTTCTAACTGAGGCCCTATAGAAGCGCCTTTCATGGCTTTACTATTCATAAATATGTGACAACAGTTAAATTAAAGCCACGGCCTTCCTATCAGCCGTGACACAAAAACGGATGGCGGCTTGAACATAAATGTTTACCAGTAAGGGATCAATGTATTTTTGTAATAGCTTTTGTATGCTCACAAGCAAGACTAACAGTTAATATAATGTGATGAATCCCAACGTCAAGCTATGCTCCCTGCTGTCTGCCTGTGAAGCTAGTCTTTTGTGTATTTAGCACACAGACACAGATGCAGCCAGAGGAAGCAGAAGACAGGGACTGACTATGTTTTTACAGGGCGGGGCAGGGCTTTGATGGTGGAGGGAGCTGCGGTCGGGTCGCCGCTCGTCCCGCGCTGACCTGTGCGATGGTCTCCGGATCCAGGGGTTTGCCGCCGTGGTGGTGGTGGCCGTCAGTAAAGCCCGTATACTGGCCCGAAGAGGTAGAGCGGCGGATCGGTGGGCTCTCCATCTTCTTCAGCGACTCGTGGCGGCTGATGTTAGTCAAACTCCCGTGGCCAGTGCGGCGACGACGTTCAGGGCTGTCCATAGGCATGTTGCGACTCCGCAGCATGTCCCGTGGGCTGAAGTGGCCTAGAACTGGGGAGCCCATCTCTGGGGTGCCTCCATGTCCTCCATGACCATGCTGGGAGGGATGCACCATGCAGTGGACATCGCTGGGGCGGGCAGGGGGCCGCCGAGATGGTGGTTCTGATCTTTTCTTGTGCCTGCTGGGATAGAGGAGAGGGATGGAGAGGAAACAACAAAGGGGAAACATTTATTTATCGAGTTAAGCATTTTTTCTTTTTAATTACAATTGTGCCATCTTGCATCTCCCAAATGTAAACTTTTGAACAACAAAAAAACAGCCTTGTGTTTGGATTGACTGCTATGTATCCAATAATTTAAGACTTAAATTACTGAATTTATTTAAGGGCTTCATTTGAGTCTCACTCTGAAAATGTAGCAATGCTAGCAATTTTCTATATCAATGTATGCTGCATTTTTAGTAGCCTATAGTGAACCATCATTACTACTCATTTGCCACTGTGGAAGAAAAAAAACAATAATCAGTGGTGTAAGAGGAACCCTGATGTCAATGACTAACAGCTCCGACAGGCTTATTTGGAGAGCAGCTGGAGTAGTCCTGGCTATCACCCAGAGAAAGGAGGCCTGTGGTTCGTCCGAGCACCAAAACAGGCTCCCTGGGAGAAGCTACAGCTGCTACAGCAGCAGTACTTCTGTCCTCTGTCTGAACCTGGATCGGTACAGCACCATACGCACATAATCTCACACACGCATTTGAAACATGGAGAGACAGAACTGAACATGAACGCATGTGTCTGATCGAGATGATGTTTCTCCACAGTAACATCTCCTCCAGTGAAGCGGTACTATTGCTCCATAAAAGGCCAATAGTGCAGCACATCCTCCTTAGTATGACTCTAATAGGCTCTGCTCTGCATATACGCATGACTAACAGCACTATAGTAGCTACAGACAGCCTGAGTCAAGAGCTGTAATGTTTAATCCAAGAAGCTGTCACCGCCGTCATCACTTTCAGTCTTGCAGCTAATAATTGAAAAAGATATTTGAGCATGACTGTTGGCAAAGAACTAGAATTTAATAACACAGTTACCTGATATTATTATTACATGACATCTCAGACATTCATATGAATATTTTAAAAGGTAAAAAGAAACTAATAATATAATTGTATCATTATGCCACTTTTTCAGTTGGTATTTGCTAAAAAGGGACAACTTGAAATATTAAATCAATAACATCTGAACGCTGCCATGTGTCAGATTAACCATTTTAATTCTGCATTATTGGTTCTTTGTGATGATGAACATGCAGTGAGTTACTCATCCTTTAATCACTTCTCCGAGGCAAATGGCTTCATTTGAGAGTTTACGTCTGCCTAATGAACGCCGTCTCAGCCATTATCATTAAGAATAATAGCCAGCTTCATCACTGTGCTAAACAAAAAGTAATAATGAGGATGGATATAAAGGACTGTGAGGGTTTCGGAGAGTGTAATTGTGCAAAGCCACTGTGCTGCCGTATCTCCCCAATCGCTTCATTTCATCACAGAAAACTACTCATTTACATGAACTAGAAAGTTTCCGGTCAACCCAAACGGCCATGTGTGCTTATGTAAGACTCTGAAACACAAACCTGCAAGACGGAATGTCTTAATGTGAAAAATATGAATGAATGTGTAGCAAAAAAAAAAAAAAAAGACTAATTGGTGGAGAGGTTCAGGCTGGTGTGCTTGGTGAGAATTTTTTTTTCTTCCCGAGACTGCAGAGAGAAATAGTAAACAACTGCAGGAACCACTGACATCCTGCAGGGGGAGCAGTCTACATTCATAACACCAGTCCCCCAGCCTCTGGGACAGAGTGTACAACAGGCACTGCAACTTACTCTGCAAGCTGTCACCACACTGACAGCTCACCCTTTGTTCATTATGGCCTTGGCTAATAATCATGGAAATGACAAGGCATTCCATGAGTTCCTCTCCCTCCGAGCAAAAAAAAAAAAAAAGGAGCAACTGTATGGTATGATCAAATCAATGGTGCATCCTCTCCGCTAAAAGAGACACCAACATCACTATCTTTTTTACCAACACTTGCTATTATTGTGATATCAAGCTGTACTTAAAGGTTCCGTCTGCTGAGCGTGTTGCTGATTGAGAACACCGAGAGAGGAAAATATCTAAATAAAGCTCGGGATATAAATGATTCAACACTTAACGTAGGAGGAATGTTTTGATTGGAAGAGCAGAAAAGTGAGTGGGAGGTAGACGGGGAGATAATGAGAGGGATGGGTGTCACCTGGGAGATGGTGACAGGTAGAGTGCGTCTTAGACACTGGCTTTGTGGTGTAAATATTGCCTCCAGTATGAATCATCAAAATTTCAACAGTGAAGTGGAGGGAGTGAGTGTGGCTATGAATAAAAAAGCGTTTGTTCATGTGTTTGGCACGAACCAGTAACAGACAGTTTCAAGGTCGCTTCCTCCACCACCAGAAATGCAGCAATGAAGAGAGGAGCAGGAGACAAAATACTGGCACGCAACCAGCAGACGCTGCCAAAAAGACTGAGGTGTGATCGGATATGTGTGTGTTCTCTCTGTGTGCCAACCCTCCCTGTGCATGTGTATGTACAGTATGTTGCAGTGTGAGCAGCTGACGACAAACCACTACTGTGAAATGGGCATTTAATGGGAATTAAATAGTGGGAGAAGTGAGCTGAGGAGACAGAATGACAGGAGAAAAACACTGAGGATTGGATACTGTATAGGTCTTTCCTACTTCCTTCAGTCTTGATAATATATCAAGATTCATGCTATTAAAGCACTTTGGGGTACAAGCCTGCATTGAAGTAAAAAGCTGACAACAAGGATTATTTCCAGTAACATACAACGACAAGTCCCAATCTCTCTAAGGTAGTTAGTTCATTTTTCAAGTGTCAAGTTTGTGTGTGTGTTGGTGTTAACATCTGATGCTAATTCAGCATCTTGGATGATGCAACATGGAGGCTCTTACAGACATGCTGCTAGACTGTCAGTCATTTGTTTTAGATTGGCCGTCTCTCATTATACAGCCAACGTGAAGTCCAAGATGTGTTGTAGTCATACATTGGTCACTATAGTGACAGGAGGCTGGCACTGATTAACACTGTAGGATGTTTGTTAACCTTGAAAACAGGTATCTTCATGTCTACTGCATGGTGGAGTCCAGTGAGGAATCCTAAAGAAAAATCTTTATTATGTCCACAGTTATTCAAAAATACTGCAGGAACCTTGGCTGTGTCTCGTCACGTGTTGTGAGCGTCACGTGTTGTCAGCGGTAGTTTTTAAATCACTTCTCATGGTAACATTCCCTTTCCTAACAGATCACTGCTGCTGCTGTACAACACAGACAAACACATTAAACCCATCATTTAAAACAGAGTTTTGTGAATTGTATTCAAAGATTTTAAAATGAATCCTAATGATGGTCCCCTTATAGAACTTGTTTATGAGAGGCTTTAATATTACAGTCCATGTAGCACAGCTAGACAGCCATGTGAAAACCAACCTGGTAATATAGGACTCAGAGATCCTGGTGTCAGTGGGCGAGCCGATGTCTTTTCCCGAGCATTTATCCTCTCCAGCGTGGCCGCTGCTAGCCTCGCTGTCAGCCTTCTGACTCAGAGTGTCAGAGAAGTTGTCATCTCTAGGACACAGAGACAGAGTGACATTGAGACATGGGAAGAGCAAGTGGAAGTGACAGAAAAAAAAATAGGGAGAAATCAGCAAATCAGTTGATCTTTCATATTAGCACCGTTCTTCGATGACAGTATTTGATATCAGTTTCCTGTGAGTCAGCACGGCTCCCTCTCTCCCCCAAGGTCTAGGGAGTCAGATGAGTCATATTCCTCTCAGTATTCTGGTGATGCACTGTGGTGGTGACACACACACACACACACACACACACACACACACACCAACCAGCTGTATGGGTTTCAGTGATGTGTGTGACTGGATACTGGGTACAGCCGGTGCATGTCAGGTTGCAGTAATCAGAGCTACTAAGCTGTACGGCTGAAGATGTGTATTAGCCGACATAAAACACAGCCACTTATTCAGTGTATCCACAGGAATGCACACAGACAGACAGATCAAGGACGAGCACTTCTACAAAGAGGAGGTGACAGCAAACAAAATTTTCTGACATACACCAGAAAGTTCGAACCCCCTGACAGTAGACTCTTGAGTGAGATATTCTGTGCTGAAGTGGCCTCTCAGACGTCTCTGTTTATGCTTTATTGTGGGCTATTTTATGGGACAAGTAAAGATCACAACCCTGTGTGCCTCAGACTGCTCTGTTTAAGTAAAGAGCAGGATGTTGGTGCGCTCAGGGCCAACCAATACAGCTGTAAATTCCCCTGCCCTTTCATTAACTAAGAAGACACCCCATCAGCAGTGCCCCTCCTGGTGAATTATTGATAGAGGCACACTGACGAGAGAGCAGCAGGAGAAAGAAGAGAAGAGGGAAGAGGGGAAATGGCCATTTTGTCAGTCAGCTATTAAGTGATTGGAGTGATTCTGTTCCCGTCCTAACGAGACAGTGAATCTAGCCCATTAAGCACCAGCAGCCGTCACAGCAGAGTTTACGCTTGTTAGAGCTGCGAGCGTGCGACAGTGACAGAAGGGCTGGTTGAGGATCCTGGAGATGGAGAATGCTCCACAGCTGAACGGGGACGACAGCGGGACAAACAGGGCTGAAGGTCCTCTATGCACGACCCTGCTGTCAACTGAAGGGCTGCGGCCACTTACAGAGCCAAGTCAACAAAATGTGTTGTTTAACCCACAGAGATATCATCAGGGAGAGCTTTAAACCACAAATCTAAAGCCCTTAGTGGAGCTGTTAGTAGTTCAGGGGTAGAACATTTCCTCACCTGTAGGGATTGTTTTTTTTTTCCAGTGATAACAAGAAATGTTAGCAGCTCTCTGAAGCAGTACTTGCGCAGGCAAAATGCTAACATCAGCTAGCTGTCTATCCAATAGTTTCTGGCATATTTCAGTCTGGACCGATAGACGGGCCGACATTGCTATCCCTCGAGCCATGCTACTAGAAAGGCTAAAAACAAATTTTTTTGCGTTAAAGGTTCAGTGTGTAAGATTTAAGGGGCCTTCTTTGCAGAATATGACGATCCTATTCATAAGTATGTTTTCATTAGTGTATAATCAGCTGTGTTCTCTGTGATTCCTATTTCAGTATAAATTCATCTGCTGTTGTTCAGCCCTGAATTATACTCTCATAAGCTTGGTCCTGATTGGATACATATGTGTATTACTCAGTCATACCTTAAATTATGCTCAATGAAAACCACTCACATGTCTTGGACCACAATGTACTGATGTGGCACCAGGCCATCGATGCCGTTGTGCCGACCCTCCCACCAGTCTTCTGACGCCCGCTGATACAGCAGCAGGGAGGCGCCCTTCTTAAAGGACAACTCTCGGGAAGAGCGCCCAACGTAGTCAAACTTGGCAATGGCTTCAATGGGTTCGCCCTCTGTCAATGTGGAGAGGATTAGACAGGTCAGGTATGTCAGACAGGGCAAAGACGTTAAGTACAAATGGCTATTATTGCATGAGCAGACATTTGTAATGATTGATACAAGTGGTGCAGGCTAGTGAAATAATAATCTTAATCCAGATAGACAACACATGCTGCACTTAAATACATGCTGGCTCTGATGCAGGAAAGTCTTGTATCAGGTCTAATAGCAGCATGTTTGTGACCGTGGATGCTCATGTGAAACAGTTTGAGCACATGGAGCTCAAGTGTGCTGAGCCAGTTGTTTATTTTAGTTGTAGTCAATAGTAACCCGGCACTACAACACCATGCAGGGCCACAACAGGCCCTGAGGAGCTTTAGCAGGATAATTATAGAAGCTGTGGAGAGGAGATCTATATGACTCAGGGGCATGTCAGGCACTGTATGGATCATTAGACTGGGTTGATATCTACTCAATAACTGTACAAGTATAGCGCTGGATCAGTGACATGGGAAATTAACATGGTAAAGACCAGAAAAAGTTATAAAAGACAGTACTAACCAGTGGTAGATTGAGCAGTTACTATTGACTGCTCTCTTCAAGTCCATCATTTTTCACTTAAAACCACTGAAAATCGAAGTTGATATCGGTCCTGAAGAAAGCATTGGGCGTTTCAACAACCGCTACAGTCAACTCTTCTATTCAAAAGGTACACGTCTCCAAGCCAATATGCATGCACTACAGCAACACAGGTCTAAAAATAGCTTCTTTATTCCTTCCTCACTCCTACCTCTGCCCTCCTCCCATCTCACTTTAAGTCAGACAGGGAGTCCCTGGACAGACACAGCCTCACCCTAACGCAGGGTGTTCTATATACACCCTGCACTATGTCTACACTGGGAAAAGACTAAATGGCGGAAGCTTGTATCGGCTGTGAAAAGCCATCATGGTATATCTTTCACAGGAGCTTGAAAGAAATTCCCAGATGAGAGGAAATACAGGCATGATTCTGAGCAGAGCGGTTTCTTCTTTTCTCCCAGCATCTATTTGACCTCATTTGTTTCTATTACATTTTTCTTTTACACTTTAACCTGCCACCTTCCTTGCGCCGCTTGGTGGTCAGGATTGACAGGGTGGATGGTCCAATAAAATGTGACATGCAGGAATTTACGGGCTGAATTAATTGGGCTTCACTGCAGCGGACAAGGCTGTTAATTAAGGTGATGGAACCCTTATCAGTGCAGGGGATTTCCCTTCCTTTCCATTTTCTCTTTCTATTTCCCTTACTTCAACCTATCCATCCATCTGTTAATGTTTATCCAAGGCTTGGGCGTGCACACACTCACGCACGCACACACGCTCCAACACTGCAGTGACATGGCTGCGGCTGAAAGCTGCAGGCAATAAACTCAAATCTCAGTGCGGTAAAGGATCCCCTCTGATGTTGTGCAAGTATAACTGAGTGGCTTCAGACCCAACCAACTCACACTGTGACTGGAGTTAAAGAAATCTTGAGTCTGTGTGGATGCTGCTCTACATTCACATTCGTACATACAGAAATGGGGGAGCAGGAGCCCGGTGTGAGATATGGTTAGGATCAATATCCACTAGGGGTGTAATGGTACATGTATTTGTACCGGACCGTTTCGGTACAGGACTTTAGGAACGGTGCATATATTAGGCTTGTTTTGTGTGTGGAACATACGTAAATTCCGAGTTTCCACACAGACATATTAAGTGGTGGACCAAATCTCCGCCTTGTGGCGCTACAGCGCTACACAAGCAGCCGCTTTAGCCCAGCCTCTCGCTAACTAGTGACTTAAGCATCACGGCCAGCGCAGAGAAGCCAGAGCTTTAAGACCCTCCCTTATTGTTAACGTCTTCTGTTTGGGAACAATTCGGTTTCCTACTGAAATACAACAACGGACAAGTCGATAAGATGAAAGCAGTGGGCCGACATTTCTCAGTAGTGATCGGGTATGTTTCTGGTAATCCATATTTTTTATTATATTTTATTAGCTGTATGTGGTATAATTTTGATATTTTATTTAGTGGAGAACTTGTTAGTAGTTTGCATTTCTTTTTTATTTTATATAATGTATTTATTGTGTAATTTAGAAGTTTGTTTAAAAAAGTATAAAGTAATTTGTATGTTTACCAAAGTTTATAATAAACCAGCAGCAATTTAATGTTTGCCTTTTTTCCCCTTGCTGTACCGAAAATCATCCGAACCGTGACTTCAAAACCGAGGTACATACCAAACCGAGATTTTTGTGTACCGTTACACCCCTAATATCCACCCTTTTCTCCGCAGACAAATATTAATCTCAGGCTACAAACAGAGCAGGAGATGACATGTTGGACTTGAAAAGATGAAGGTGGGTTAGACGCGACTCTTTATGGGGAGACCCTTCATGTATAGTAAAACACACTACCCATTAACAGATGCAATCCAATATACAGTATGCCTTCTGGGAAAACAAGGACATCCTGCTACACTCTTGCAAACTGATATATAATCAATGTACCAGTTAATTCACCTTTGACCTTGTAGCAAATTCACTAGCCAATAGAACATCAATGTATTGATGGTGTGCGAGAAGTGCCACTCTAAAAACAGGCAGTTAATCTCCGGGCGGAAACATGCTGAGGGATACTGTACGGCTCTATTTAGCCCCAGTTTGGCCCCTTCGTGTATTAACATTGTTGTTCCTTTAATCAAGTGTTAGTGGAAGAAATAAGCATTTGATTTTCAGGAAAAATATATTCCTGATGAAAATCCCAGAAGGCAAATGAAAAACACCTATCCATATCTTCTGAAGATGTGAAGGTATCTTGAAGACTCTTCTAACCACATGGATAAATTATTATTTTGTTGGTGGCATGATTAGAAGCATTTTAAACCAGTTTCTCAAGGTGCGATTGTATTTCCTAATCTAGAAAAACAGAAATGAATAAATAAAAATATCAAATCTTGGAAGGTGACATCAATGCAACTGATAATAAATGTTTTATTTTTGGTTCACGTTGTACAAACTAAGCAAGCAGCAACAATCTTTTTCATCCAGGTGGTTGGAAAAGTCTAAGCATTATGGAAAGATGTTCAGAACAGTGATACGTGCTGTTAAATGACTTTCTAGGGTTTTCAAAGATCCCAGGGTATTTTTTGGTAAACCGGATGCTAAGCTCTGTCACTCGAATGTAATGGTAGTATGTATGAGAGGCTCAAACTGGGGCTAGGCTTAGTAAAACATGACACCTTTATCTTATAACTCATATTCATCCACACAAGTGCCCTTCTCTTCATTGCGCCTGTTTAAAGCAACAATCACTTAGCTTTACTTTCTGTGTGTCCAGATCATCTATCTGAGCTAATGAGCTCTAACACTCTCTGCACCCATGAGATGAGAACATTTCCGCACTGCTACTTAGACCAACACGTGGAATAACTTTTACTCCTTTCTCTCTGTCTCTGGTTGTCTTGTGTTCACATACTTTAAGGGTAAACACATTTTGATCCTTGGGAAGAGAAGGGAGAACACACTATTTCAGGCTGCAGAATCAAGGGTTGGTAACCAAACAGAAAAAGAGGTTTGCTTTTGTGTCTGAAATCCAAATGATGTCATGGAGATTTAAAAATAACTGATGACAATAACTTGACCACAGTTCAAGACTCCACAGGGAGTGACTCAAGTCAGAGAGGACATCCTCCCGGTCTGCCCAGGGAGGCTTTAGGAACAAAAACATGGTAGCAGTGGACTTCTGAAAAACAATCTTCCATTAATTACTCAAAGAGTTGATAGCTGCCGTCTGTATTTTACAGAGGGAACCCTCACACACAGAAGTTTCCCTGCCTAATCCGATGTCCTCTTTAGTTATGAAGGACATCCATCGACTTAAATTTGGAAGCAGAGTTATTAACAGCTGACGTAATGAGAAGAGATCAACCATATTTCCAAACTCTTTCCATAGAGACTGATGATAAATGGTGACAGGGAGCCACTAAAAATCATCTCTGGGTGTGAAAGGGAGACAGGATTGGGGCCGTTGTCGTCACCATGGAAACAGGTTTGGGGGAAGTCTGTTACTAAGGTAAGATATGGAGACTTTGCTCAACTATAGGTTGACTGTTTTTTTTTTTTTGCTCGCATCGTTTACATCTGGTCAGCTCTCTGTCAGGGATATTTAACACTTTTAATGAGCTGGAAGTTTTATTGTCTTCTTCTGCTTTTCGTTGGATGTTAAAGTGACGTCTGACCCCGGCTGATATTTTGGTTTCAACTAACTCACTCACTATTTGATGTGGACCAACTGGTATCCATTTCACTCAAGCACAGGACCACATGTATGATTACAGCAAATGCACCCTTTCCCAACGTCTAATAGAAGTCTTTTGTATCCTCCAGTGTCTACATTTTTCTTTCTTCATATTTCTTTTGGACACATGGAAGTGTAGTTAAACATAGAGAAAACACAGCCTGCATCAGAAAGCTTTTTGACACATATGCCATACATTTCTTTTCTACATTACTTTAACACAATTTTTTCACACTGTAATGAAAAAATACAATAGAGGGAATTGAAAATTTGAACCCAAGAGTGTGAACCATGGGAAACAAGATTCATCTCTCAAAGGGTCCAGTTGGTGTAAGACCACCCTGGAATTTGTAAAAGGGGGATGTGGAAGTGTTCTAAGGCCTTGAGGGAGAAGCAGAAGCATTAGAATATGAATGGCCGTCGATCACTGTGAGCCCAGTTCCCTGGCCCTTCAAGGTTGCTGCATTTAACAGGCTGAAAGGCAGGATTAGCTGCAGAGAGCTGTGGAGAGCTGGGTTTAACCCTCGCAGCACCACGGACACAAGGGGATGTTTAAATTTGGATACAGTATGTGGACGGGACAGTGCAGCGTTTGACTTTAAATGGGAGTGTGTTGTGGTGTGACAGTTTAATTAGTGTAATGTGAAATGAATGATACTTTTTAAAATGTTGTTATGTGGAAAACATTAAGGAAACAATTGTGAAAAAAAGGATAAAGTTGATTTAAGTATTTTGTGTAATGTAGTTACTCACCATCCTCGCTAGTGTGCGTCTCTGTCCCTCCCTCGTTTTCTACTTCCTCCAGGGCTCCATGCTCACTGTAGGGGCTCTCGCTTTCGGGGACAAGATGCAGACAATCAGGGTCACAGCCAAGGCAGGGTCAGGGGACAAGGGACAATTTCAAAAAACTACAAAAGGCAGAATCATTGCCTCTTGTGCAGTATATTCCTTCACTTCTTTTTTTTTTTTCTTTTCAGGAAGTAAAAGTAGTTTGTGGACAATGTACTGTAGCTTGCAACTGTCAGATCTCATTTCAGTGAAGATGACAAGGAGGAAGGAAGGTTTTTACAATTAATAAGACCTAGAGAAAGTTCAAAGTTCAAACAGTGGTCATTGCCAGTATTCTGTGAGAAATTTAGATCCTCTATCTGTGGTTGGGCCTCTTTTTCTGAAATGGTCTTCTTCTGGCATCGTGCTGAGAGAGCTGGCAGTAATGCCACATGCACATCTCCACAGATTACCCCTGCCAGGAACTGAGTGTCTCCGCCCATGCTAACATGTCACCAGCTGCCTCCTCTTCTGCAAGAAAGGGAGGCAGCTAAGACAACAAATCTCCCCAGGGCTTTCATGTGCCTTGCCGGGGGGGACATGGTTGTGCTGAGACGGCTGATTAGCTCTAGCCATGGATAAATCCCTGTCAGCCTGCGGTGATGTGGGGGCATAGGAAAGGAGAAATATAGAGAAAGTGAGGAGTGGAAGAAACAAGTGATAAGCATCGCTTACAGATGTGGAGCTGGCAAAGGGCCTCACGTTTGATCTGTCTGACGCCAGTATGCACTGCAATCCATCTAATCATCCTTTCCCTGCCAGGTGACCTTTCCTCTTTCCTCCTGCTGAGATCGTGGTAATTAAAGTGATTGTTTCAACCTGTCTCACTCAGAAAAGAGTCCACCATCTAAAGTTAGCGCTGAAACATGCTCTACCTTGTCCTATGTTCCTTAACAACAGATGCCAAATTGGTGTGTGTAATTACTCCTACCAACTCCACCAACATATAGACAGCTGCAGCATTGAGAGCGCATGCATACCTGCACGTTGAGTGAGTCCCTAATGAAGGAGGTTTGGCTGTGTGCCTTTGTTCCATTCACGGTATATTAAAGAAAATGGGCTCCAAAAACACCAGCGTCTGTCTGACTTTCAAACCTACATCTCGTTGTTTAAATCTGTGCAGCTGCATGAAGTGACCTCATCAGAATACTTTCCATTTTTGCTTTTGAATCCTGGAAAACCCACAACTTGACCTTCAGACACCAGTGACAGGGTAGCCTAGTAGCTACACAGTTTGTGTCTTGCAACCCAAAGATCCCAAAAAAGTAATTTGCATCTTTTGAACAAGAAACTGATCCCTGACCTGAAGAATTGCTTAATATTTGGATAAAGAATCTATAGGAGAATTGCATCAATCCTCACCAATAGTCTCCTCCAGCCATGCACTTCTCATAGATGGGCCCATCTAGTTCTTTGGCATCGGGAAAGATGGTCTCATGGTGGATGATGATGGTCTTGATGATCTCGTTGACGTGGGCCTGGCAGGAGACCTGGTCCTGGCTGTCTGGTGTGGGCATGAGTGTGGGGCCAAAGCATATGGCCAGGTTGTATGGGTCCATCATGTTCTCGTCACTGTACTGGGACAGGCTGGAGGGTGGATGGAGGGAGGAAGATAGGAAAAGAGAGATGAGGACAAGGAGATCAAGTAAATGATGAATGAGAAAAGGACACAGCACTAGGGACAGTGGATGCTCATAACTTAGAATGACATTTCATTAAGATGGAAAGTGAAATACAGGACGGATTTACTCATTAGTGTCTATAAACTTACTGGTTAAGGAAGGCGAAGAGGTAGCGCATGACGATGAGGACTGATCTTGGAATGGTCAGGAGGATCTTACGGATGTACAGCGCTCTCTCATATAGGTTATCTATTCCTAGAGCAGGAAAAGAGGACAGGGAGGGTATGATGTTAATATAGTGAAATACTGTAACGCAAGAAGCATTGTTACATTAATAAAGGCTTTGTTTCCGCCCTTTTACCTCTGCAGAATCTACATCAAATGTACCACCTTGCAAAGCCGTATATATTTAAAACACTCATCTGTCTGACGAGGTCTACATATTGATTATCATCAACACGTCCCAGCATATGAATACAAGAGCATATTGAAGCTGAGCTGATTACTTATCAGAATTACTGTAAGTCTCTGGAGCACCAGCAATGATTTACTAATGCAGCGATACGTAATGTGTGTGTGTAGAGGCAACTGACAGGAAATGCCTTAACTGTGGTGGTGACCTTCACCTCAGCCTAAGTTCCTCTGCTGACACCACAGAGGAAGAGGAGGAGAGGGAGGCTCTAAATGAAAACACCATCTCTAAATCCATTTTGCCAAGTTCTCTACACTTTCACTCTTTAGTTTTGCCTTGTAGAAATTAGGATATTACCAACAAAGGAGTAATTGTTTCTCAATAAACATGTTTATTGCAGGAACATTATAATAACTTGAGCATTTAAAATCTTCTAATATTGTGCTTTATCAACATGCTACAGTATGCCAACCTCTAGACCTTTCATTACTATCTCATTTATTCTGCTGTGGCACTTGAAGCAGCCTATTTTATTTGGCTGAGCTGGAGCTCTGCTGGCTGCTAAAAATAGCACCGTCACCCTCCAGCCACTCTGTGCCATCTGGGATTTGGGCTTTTGGGATACTTGTGATGCATTTTATTTTTCATGAATACCTAACTAGGATTCTGCAAGGCTCCCGAGCACTTGAGAAGCTACTATTTAAAGAGCTACTCCAATGTACGTTTATACATCACCTACAAACACACCCTCGCAAAACGTCCCTGCAGCAAATTCCAAAATGAAAAATATCAGAAGCTACAGTATGCTGCAATGGTGAAAAAAAACCCACAGTCAACTGAGAGCAGTTAAAGGGAAAAGTGATATCGTAGCTGGTCTGAGCTGCTCTATATGGAATAAGCAGAGGGTTTTTAATATGGAGCCTGCTGGGCATTCAGCCCACACAGCAATCACTGGCATGTTGAAATGGGGAATGTAAACAGGGAATCCCCATCACTCATCCTGCACAAATGTGTTGAAGTACACCCAGGAAACACACACAGACACACTCCACTCACTTGTGAGTGCACAAAAGCCTGCATGTACATAAAAACACATGCACACACAAAACTAGACAAGGTGTTACAGCACACGTTGTGTCCATGTGACTTGCATGTTCAGTTGTTCAACAGAGGCTAAAAGACCCCCAAGTAATGTCTTAAAAGATCAGAAAAAGCCACACAAAGAGCTGGCTGATCTGTGAACTGAATCACAGGAACATGACAACGTGACTATTCTTATGAGGACTTCTGTGTAGTTTCAGCTCTGGATTGAAACGCTGCTCAGTGCCGTGGATATTTAACATTCCACCACAATCCTGTAAGCACAACCAGCTTTGTGCCACTTGCGACAGATAATGTCCTTTCTCAGTACTCAAACAAATACTACATAATATCAATATAACATGTAAAACAGCAGAAGTCAGAGCAATTCTGCTGACAAAATGAAAAGAAAATTTGTTTTGCCACGATCAACAACAAAAATATGCACTAACACACACTAAAACTATCTCACTGAGAATAAGTGAAAATATGTGTGTTCTTACTGATGCAGGACAGCAGATCATTGAACCTCTCTTTGGGGAAAAGAGGGTTCTCCAGACCACGGAAGTAAAGTTTCAGGACGCCAGCCACCGAGTTGATGTCATGATTATTCTCATCATCCGTCAGAGGGTCGTTTCCTAAGACACAGACAAGTGAGCAGGTCAGATGAATGTCCTTAATTATTAAAAATGCACATGGTTATATGTTAAATATAACTCATTAAATACTCAAAAAGCCCACTGGCTAAATAAATACGTTCGATATAATGAGTGATAATTAGTTCGTAATTGAACCAAACCTTTGGCTCGGATAACAATAAGGTAAAAAAAAAAAAAAAAAAAAAATGATAGATCCAGGTGATGATGTGTAGTTAATATAGTTTAACAAACATCATGTACCTCTTTCAAATGAGTTCTTGATGTCATTGACTTCCAGGTGGGATCCAGATACACGAAATATTCCTTGATGTTGGAGGCCTGCACAAAGAAAGACAGAGGAAGAAAGTAAGGAAAGAGAAGGGAAAGGAAGACACACTAAACATGCTCATAAGTCCTCTCGGACTGTTGCAAAAAGAAACTCAATCAGCAAATAAATCCATTTTTAGTTGGCCGCTAAGAGGCACATTCTGTTTAAGCCTCTTCACTTCTCTAATTAAGGATAATTAATGAGTCAGGGAGACCGCAATCAAGCTTTACTAAAGTGTCTTTCAGCTTGGATTAGGACTTAATAAGGGGAGAGGCCAAGGGTCGGGATAAAGCATGATTAGTGTGCTGTTTGACTCTTGTAGATTTCTCTTTGTACGTCATCAGTTGGCTGCTTGAGAACATGCAGCGAACAAGCCTACAAACCACGAGATCTCACTACTGTCACAGCTTAAATGCTCAAGAGTTCACATTCTTTCAGAGTGTCCTTTTCAGTCTGGTTTAAAACCAGTGCTGTAACTCATCACTTGTGCCAGGCTTAGCTGTCTGTCTTGCGGTATGTTTGAGAAGCTGGGTGGAAAGGGCCGCACCGCTGTAAACAGGATGGAATCTGCAGTTTCCCATGACTGCAACTGAAGTGGAACACACTGAAACCCCAACATGAAAAACTATGTACACGCCCCAAACAATTAACGCCTGGAAGTCAGATAGACTTGGAAATGAAGCAGGTAGCAGTTGATTTATGAAAACAAAAGGAAAAAAACATAAATACACTCATAAATGTATGGTTGCTCAACTGATGAGACAAAATGTTTATAAACTGTACAACAGCAGCAGACTCACCATACAAATTTATGAAGCGAATACAGCTTTCAACCACACGGGGAATAGCTTGTCCAGAGTCCTTTGAAGGCAAAGCAAACAAAAATACCTAAATGTAAGATCATATATTACTTTGTGCTAGAGCCCGACAGATACTGGACGCTGTCAACAATTCAGAATAACAAAAACTGAATACAATGTCTTTTTTAACAAACATAAAGAAAATACGTTCTGTGCTAAAGATATATCAAAGTAACTCTAAAAGCAAATAAACAGTATATGCCAACATAACATAAAATTTTGATCAGTAAACAACTGTAAACATATCTGTGATGTCCAGATATAGACCAATTATATCCTGCTGATGTATCGGTCGGGCTCTAACAGAATCTGGTGAATGTAATATTTAAAGTATATAAACGTGCACATCCAGTGTAAGTGATGTTGGTAGGTTAAGATACAAAGTGAGGGTTACCTTTTAGAGCTCTTACTGAGACAGACTGAGTTCTGACTTCTCCACCTGTTTGATTATTCATGCCCAGTCTCCCATAATAACTCACTGATTATAAAATTTCACAAAGTTACCACATCAAGCATTTACAAACCTGTTGTCCAACACATTTCAACTGGCCTCTAGTGCTGCTAAACATACTTTACAGTATGTCTTGTTATGCTTGAAATCAAGCACACCCTGTGTTTAAATGAGTGAGAACTTATCTAAAGAGCCTCACACGCTCAGTATGGAGCTCAGGGCAGAAATGGTGAGATGAGAGGAGCAGCACTGTCTCCTTCAGAGAAAACACATTCCTCTCACACACTTAGACGTGGACTGTACTCCACTGCCTCGGTGCCAGCTGCTCCTGCAACTCTGTGCTGGACAGGGACTCAGCACATGCTTTTAATGATACAGTGGATCTGTTTACAGCCCTCGGGGGTATAGGCATGGTCCAAACACAGCGACCATGCCAGATTCAACTATCTATCGTTGGAGTGGAGCCGTGAGGGTTGAAGCACAGGTCTGCTGCTGCAGGATTACGTAATACTCTCTGTTTAGATATGTGAGACTGGGGATGGCAGCTTTATATCACATAAATTCAATACCAATTTGGAAGTTGGGAAATGGTTCATGCTGGGAATTTCTAAACACAATTGAAATTAAAGGCACAATTTGCTATAACACCTCGGTTTAAGGAGAAAACCTTCCATTCAGTCTGCCTCAAGTCTACTCACAGAAGTCAGGTAACGAATACAAGATATAGACAAACACAACATGAGGATTAAAATGCTGTTAAAGGCATGACAGATATAGAGGAAAGGAGCACAGGCAAGCAGCATGGGCCTCCCAAGACGCTTCAAGGTGTCTACCTGATGTCGAGCGTGTGAGTTCCGTCGTCCGCGGCTACAGAAGAGAAGTGTCGCAAGAGCCAGAGATGGACAGAGAGACAGAAAGAGAGAGAAAAGCAAGACCCAGATTAGGACCACAGCAGCTGCCCACCAAAGCTTTTACTAAGAGCACACCCTCATTCCACTCTGTGCTGGCATCAAACCCGAAAGTAAACGATGGGAACTGGACAGGACCAGGTGGGACCGGAGACGGCCACCAGTGAGAGGTAGTGAAGAGGCCGCAGGAGTGAGGCAGCACACCTTATCAGTCTGGCATTTGTTCCCTGACTGCCATTTATCCTGCTGTTTTTCACTGGCCTCTGCTCTCGCTCTGGAGGAGGAGGAAGAGAGAATATCTCTGCCAGAGCAGCTCAGTGATGCCAGGTCAGCAGTGAGTCAGGGGAGCTGACCAAGACAAACATTCATCCCTCAAACTGCCGCTCCTCTCCTCCTGTAGCCCCTCCAAATCTATCAGTGCCACCCTTACATCTCAGACGCAGACCGCCAGAGCTCACTGACTCATGAGGAAGGTTTCCAGAATCCATCTCAGCACAAATCACTGTTTTTTTTGTTTGTTGGTAAAAGATAAAATTAAAGCTAAGATGTTTTGGGGGAACCCACCAAAATGGCCAGAAAGCCAGAGCAAGACAGAAAATAGATAGGAGGAGGAGCAATGTCAAGCAGGCAGACTGGTAATCAGTACCTTGATAAATGACTCCAAATTGCCATTAAATAACTTAACATTAAAAACAGAGCGGGGTCTAGCCCGCCGGGTGCCAGTGAGGGTTTTGAACGGCCCATTGGGATGTCTAGAATACAAAGAATGCATCAGAATAAGTAAACAATGCAGTTTTTGTTTCAGAGTGGTTTCTATTCTCCAATAACTTTTACGTCTTTCACAAACTTGAACTGAAGACTAATCTTTAAATCCCTTCGAGTCAACATGATGGACAGGTGAATGAGGGTATTTTCAGACACCGCTGAATTTACTTTTCTTTATAATCTTGTCTTTTCTTTTTCCACAAGATATCACAGACCATTGAAATATTAGACCCGCTGGGTGCATCGCATGTGTCAGGATCCATCCCATGACAAAGTCTACAGGGGATTGCCTTTCTTAGTTTGTGCAGATGTGTGTGTGTGACTTAATGCAAATTGGCTTCTTGTAATCTGTAGGACTGAGATGAAAAGAGTCAGGGACTTTGGTTTCTTCTGCTGTCAATCATAAGGACAAAATTATTCTACTAAAAAGTCCTTAAGATGTTTTAAATATCTGATCATGCCAGCACAAAAGATGAAATCTTTGCAATACGAATAAAAACTGTCATTTTGCACACCATCACCCCAGAAAGGAGTTCTACTAATCCTTGTATTAATCTCTATTGTAGAGCAGGGCAAAAACAATTATTTTCATCACTGATTAATCTGCTAATAACCTTCAATTGATTTATTTAGTCCATAAAATGTTGGAAAATAGTGACAAACACCCATCACATTTTTGCAGAGCTCAAGGTGACGTCATCGAAGGTCTTGTTTTGTCTGACCGACCAAAGATAAGAATATAAAACAGAGAAAAGCAGCAAATTGTCACAATTCAGAAGCTGGAAATAGGGAATGTTTTGGTATTTTGATCTTGACTTCAGCAATACATTTGATTGTCAAAAAGTTGGCAGATTATTTTGTTTGTCCATTAACTAATCAGTGATTCCACTATTTGTTTCAGCTCTATTCAAGAGCTGTCCACTCAAAAGTATAAAGTTTCCCAATTTACTGTGTACACAGAAGAACCATTTGCGTTTATTTAACAGAGAACATTGCTGGATGTGACCTTTCCCCTGTGGTCCTTAAAGGGCAAAATAATCTATAATCTAGACCATTTAGATTATAAAAATAACAAATCAATGACAAAAGAATGTGCAGAGACTTTTCTTTGTTGACATTCACTATGAATGGCTCTGTTACTGTTTGGTTTAAACTACTCATGAGAAACTGAAAATATGGTTATATCATTGTAAAATCAAATTAAGTATGTAAATATGCAGTCCAAAAAGTCAAAAATGCTACTTAATTGCATAATTATAGGAGTATATGCAAAAAGTTATTTCCACACTTAAGTATAAAAGATGATCTGTTCAATAACGTAAAAGATTTCTTGTTCCTTTTTGCTCCTCTTCTGTTCTTTAAAATGGACTCAAACATTTAAATGTCATGCAAATTCTTTCTCCTCTCGGGTTCTCCACTTCACTGCCCCTCGTTCTCTTTAAAAGCCTGACATATGGTACTGTTGGGAAAGGGAAGTACAGTAACCCCACCATACAATACCAGGTCGAGTTTGGAAAACATGGAAGCGTGCGCATCTGCTCAGGGCTCTCCATGGGCTTTTTTTTCTCCTGAGTCTAACTATAGAATCCTCCTGCTTTCATGGTCACAGAGAACTTCAGGCGAGAATTTCCTGAGACTCGCTATCCTCGCCTTGATGAGCTGCAACACCTCACAAAAGGTTCTGTCGCTGCTGAGGAGAAAGTGGACTGGATGTATAACTTGAATATGCACAGGTCCTGAAGTACGAGTGTGTACTTTACCTTGTGGTCATGTAGTCAGCTCTGTGGCCTGCGGGAGAAAGAGAGAAAAGAGGAGAGATGTCAGGCGAAGTTGGATGTGTGGACACGCCAGGACCCGTCTCTGAGGGCCCTGCGGTGCATTTTGCATACGCCTAGTGAAGCATTTGAAGCCTGCCATCTGTCCGCAACCGCTGGCCTCTTGAGCAGCACAAACAAAACCCATACAGACACCTACACACACAACAACTCATAGCTCGCACAGAGACTTCTACAGACTTCAGCTGTACGTTAACAACAGTCGTGGGAACACAGACGCAATAATCATTATAGTAATACAAAGAGCTACAAGTTTGGACAGGAGAAGTAAGATTAAGCACAAAATAGCTTCCAAATGGTTTTGGAGAACAGGAGTAGTTTCAAATGTATGGCCATCTGTTCCTGTGAACAGGATCTGACCTGTCTGTGCGCCTGAGTGACTCATACAGTACTTCAACTCATTGACAACAATATGATTAAGGAGCAAGTGGGAGAAGCAGGAGGCTTTTCTCTTCCTCGTTAGCACACAGCTCCATTACTCATTAAGCGGACAGTTTGACTGAGACCACCAGGACCGCTGGTTAGAACAATGACTGACAGACACTCTCTGCGTTGATGGAAGATTAGCTGAGGCCTAGAGGAGATGCCACCAATGTAGAACAAGGAGAGGCCGTCGGTAATGACCGCCATCCCCTCTATTACACGGCAGTCCATTAAGTTGGGAGCAAATCAATCACTAAGACGGATAATACAAATTCACAATCCCCCTCAGCTCTGGCTTGCCTGGCTAAAACCCAGATTACAATCTAGGCGCTTTGAGTAGTGGAAAAAGCAGGCAAACAATGGGAGAGTTGGAAAAGGCTGAAATTGCTAAATAAGACTGCAGAAAATAAATAAAGACAAAATTCAACAACCAATTATTAGTTATGCTGCCTGTTTAACACTGATTAGGGCTAATACATCCTCGTTTTGGCAGGAGGAAGGCAACACAGACTGGTGAAAGTGGATTTGACATTGAGAGTTAAGAATCAAGAGCAAGTACTCGACACAGAAACGGGGGTATAAAAGTAGAGGGATTGTGACTGTACCTTCGCCGAGTGTCCTCTTCAGCAAGTCATGTTTGGCCTGCAGTTTGGAGATGAGATTACTGCCCTCCAGAAACTCCCGGAATTTCTGTGGAGAATTGAAAGTAATTACACGGCGGCCCCAAGTGCCAGCCAGAGCACCCGCACTTAAGACAGCAATCCACGATAAGAAAGCCAAGGGCAAAGGACACGCTGAGAGTCTTTTTAAAGCCTTTATCAGAGCATGTCCATCTTCCGACTGAAACAAGATAGCAGTTAGCCTTACAAAATGCAAATATTTTGGGAGAGCCATCTGCCACCTCTGCCTGCTGATCAAAGGGGCTTGTTGGATGATATTCGGTGCAATAATTTATGTCCATTAGAATTTATAATGCTTAATCTGTGCATGTAAAGTTCAGATTAAAGAGTATATATTTAGACAAGCGAAATCTGACATTCTCACTTCTTTTAAAACATCCAAGTATAGAAAGCTAACCAAGGCATCAAAGAGATACACATTTTTTTTCTGTTTGCACACAGAAATAAATCTCTGAAGTCTTTTCCCTTTGTATTTGTTCATTCGTATCTACCAGCAACCCTTATTTCTTAAAACACATCTCCACTCACCATGAAATAAAACTGCTCTGTCTCTTGCTGGTTGGCCCTCCTCTTGGCAATGCTGGGTTTGCTGAGGTACGTCTCCGAGACAGTGGACTTGACAGACTCAGTGGATCGGCTGTGGTGGAAACACTCTGACACATCGTAGTCCTCAATGGTCACCATGTCTTGGATGGTGGTCAGGGTAGCCTCTGACGTCTTTTTGATCTGGAGACGCAAGGGATGACGGTCAAGATGAGGAACACTTAAAGAATTGGGCCGAGCAAAAAATAAAAATAATTCCCTAAAAACAGCTCTCGCTGCAAAGTTCAGGTGTTTTCTGACAAGAAGCGCGTTCCTAAAAATCCACCAGCTGATGAACATGACTCCCAGCCAAAGCTATCAATTTGCATGCACTCAGAGGGGCCAGAGGTGAACAGTGTCTATTGGAGATGGTACATTCAGTCGCAGGCTTTTAAGATTCATTTGCACAATTGCTTCTTCCGTGTGAACAGGAGTGGTTCTGCCAGAGCTTATCAAAGTCAGGACTTTGCAGAGCGAAAGATGTTCAGCCAGCGCAAGGGCTGCAGGCCATGACTGTGTCCAGCATATGACGTAAGATGTGTCAAACAAACGTGAGGGCAAATGAGTTTGTACCAAATCCATAAAAGTTTAAGAGACCAAAGCAGATTCAATTGATTGTGTAGAATCATAAATAAATAATAAATAAAGAACTTGCAGTATACAGATGTGATGGTACTATGGAGTATTAGGCCAACTGTGTTGCGGTGGCAGCCCAGCTGATGGCGAGTGCCCTGTGCTCCTTCTTTTTTCTTTTCGCATTTCTATTTTCTCCCCGTGTCTTCTCGCCTCACCCTCTGTGTGTGTGCTCTCTCCCTCTCCGCCCCGGAGCCCGGCTGATGAACCGCACCTGTGTCTCGTCAATCTTCTTCTCCGCCCACCGCACCTGCATGCCATCAGCCTCATCTTCAACAGTATTTCTACCCCGGTTCTCCACTCCATCTTCGCTTGATCGTCATCGCTCCAGTCCTGGTGCCACTTCTTCGTTCAGAGCTCTCCTGTTTCCTGTTTCTTGTTCCAAACCCGTTATCTTCCGAGACTAACCCTGTCCTTTCTTTCTTCCCGCCAGGTCCACTCACCTCCGCCTTCCAGTCAGTCAGCCGGGCTCGCCTACCTGCCTCCTTCCCTCGCCTCGCCTCCACGGCGTCCCCCCGGCTTCCCTCCACGGCTCTCACCTCCCTCGCCTCGGCCTCCAGCCCCCACTCAGTCGCCTCGCTCAAGCCTTGCCAGTCCCGCCTGCTCCTCGGTCATCCGCGCCCTCGTCTCCTGGCGTCTAGCTCACCACATCCCACCTCCCGACTCCCCTCTTCCCTTTTTCCCCCCTTAATAAATCTCTCTTTGAAACCTGACAAGCGCTGCGTTTGGGTCCGTTCTGTCCACGTCCATAACAGAACGATCAAGCCATCTTGGACCCAGCACGCTCGGTCCTTCGGGCTGGAACAACGAGGCCCTTCGGTGCATATTCCTGGACGGCCTCAACAATCGTATTAAAGATCTGCTGGCCGTCGCCGAGGGACCTTGACGCTTTGGTCGAGGCCGCCACCGATCTGGACAATCGTTTGCGAGAGAGGAAGAGGGATCGTGCCGCTCGCGGCTCTTCCGCCTCCCGCTCGGGCCGCTGTCTCGCCGTCCCCCGTGCCACGCCCCATAGCTCCCCCGGCCCCACCGGTTCTCTCGGCCACACCTCCGTTCCCTTCCTCACCTCCTCCCGAGCCCATGCAGTTAGGCCGCACTCACCTCTCCCCGGAGGAGCGCGAACGACGCCGCCTCGCCGGTGAGTGTCTTTATTGTGGTAAGCCCGGCCATTTCTTGTCCTCTTGTCCTGTGCGCCCAAAAGTACCTGCTCGCCAGTAGGGTTGGGGCTACTGGCGAGCAGCGTTCCCTTGCCCCATCCGCGAACTCTCCTCGACGCCTCCCTCTCCTGGGGGAGCGCAACTCTCTCTCTCGAGGCCCTTATCGACTCGGGCGCTGACGAAAATTTTTTAGATCGGGAAGTCGCTCGTCAGCTCAAGGTGCCCCAGGTTTCTCTCGACGCCCCCCTTCACGCCACAGGCCTTAACAGCCAAACCCTCACCACCATCACCCATCGCACCCTGCCATGAGCCCTTGTAATGTCCGGAAACCATCATGAGTCCCTTGTCTTCCACCTAATCACCTCCCCTGCCGCTCCCCTGGTCCTCGGTCTCCCCTGGTTAGCCACCCATAACCTTAACATCGATTGGTCGCGGGGGAGGATCAGGAATTGGAGCGCCTCCTGTCATGCGTCCTGTCTTCTGTCAGCTCGAGCCCCCGGTAATCCTCCCCGGCTTCCCTTCCTCCCGACCTGTCCGGTGTCCCCCATCTGTATCATGACCTCGCTCTAGTTTTCAGTAAAGATCAGGCTCTGTCGTTACCCCCCCACCGCCCCTATGACTGCTCCATAGACCTCCTCCCCGACGCGCCTCTCCCTTCAAGTCACCTCTACAACCTGTCGCGTCCGGAGAGAGAGTCTATGGAGCAGTACATTAAAGAGTCTCTTGCTGCCGGCATAATCCGCCCCTCTTCCTCTCCACTAGGGGCTGGCTTCTTTTTTGTCGCCAAAAAGGACCAGACCCTCTGCCCTTGTATCGATTACCGGGGGCTCAACGCCATCACCATAAAGAATAAGTACCCTCTCCCGCTCATGGACTCAGTCTTCGAGTCCCTCTCTCGGTCCACTATCTTCACCATACTAGATTTAAGAAACGCTTACCACCTGGTGCGGATCCGAGAGGGGGACGAATGGAAAACCGCATTCAAGACCCCCCTAGGTCACTACGAATACTTAGTCATGCCCTTCGGTCTCACCAAAGCCCCCGCAGTTCTCCAGGCGTTAATCAATGACGTCCTCCGGGACTTCCTCCATCGCTTCGTCTTCGTTTATCTGGACGATATCCTGATCTTCTCTCGCAACCCAGCCCAACACGTCGAGCATGTCCGTCTAGTTCTGCAGCGGCTGCTGGAGAACAGACTCTTTGTCAAAGCTGAGAAATGTGAGTTCCACACCCCCACTGTCCAGTTCCTTGGTTTCATAATCGAGGGAGGGCGCCTCCGTGCTGACCCATCTAAGATTCAGGCTGTTGCAGATTGGCCAACCCCCACCTCCGTTAAACAGGTACAGCGCTTTCTCGGCTTCGCGAACTTCTACCGTCGATTCATCCGCAACTTCAGTACCGTTGCCGCCCCCCTCACCCGCCTCACCTCCTCCTCGGTCCCGTTCATCTGGTCTCCAGAGGCCGCTGCAGCCTTCTCCCGCCTCAAGACCCTGTTCACCTCAGCCCCCATCCTCACCAACCCCGACCCTTCCCTTCAGTTCGTGGTTGAGGTGGACGCCTCAGACGTGGGCGTAGGCGCCTGTCTATCCCAGCGCTCCCCCACAGACACCAAACTCCACCCCTGCGCCTTCTTTTCGCGCCGGCTTTCTCCCACGGAGCAGAATTACTCCGTGGGAGACCGAGAATTACTCGCTATCAAACTGGCTCTGGAAGAGTGGAGGCACTGGCTTGAGGGGGCTGAGCACCCCTTCCTAGTCCTCACTGACCACAAGAACCTTTCTTATATCCAGACCGCCAAAAGACTGAATTCCCGCCAAGCCCGGTGGGCCCTGTTTTTCAACCGGTTTAACTTCACCCTCTCCTACCGCCCCAGGTCCCGCAACACCAAACCAGACGCTCTCTCCCGCCTTCACTCCCCAGACACCCCCTCTGACCACCCCGACACCATCCTACCTCGTCCCTGCCTCGTTGCCTCCGTAGTCTGGGAAGTGGAATCAGCCGTTCGCCGCGCCCAGTCCACCGACCCGGATCCCAGTACCGGTCCCCCTAACCGCCTCTACGTCCCCTCGAGTGTCCGCTCCCGGGTTCTCCAATGGGCGCACGCCTCCAAGTTCAGCTGCCACCCAGGGATGGCTCGCACCCTCTTCTTGCTCCGCCAACGGTTCTGGTGGCCCGCCATGGACAAGGACTGTTGCGCCTTTGTGGCAGCCTGTGAGGTGTGCGCCCGTGCCAAACCATCCCACCAACCGGTCTGCTCCGCCCCCTTCCGGTCCCTGGTCGCCCCTGGTCCCTGGTCCCATATTGCTTCGTCACCGGCCTCCCCAGTTCCAATGGAAACACTGCCATCCTGACAGTGGTTGACCGCTTCTCCAAGTCCGCCCACTTTGTTTCCTTACCC
Organism: Micropterus dolomieu; assembly: GCF_021292245.1. Taxonomy (NCBI): domain Eukaryota; kingdom Metazoa; phylum Chordata; class Actinopteri; order Centrarchiformes; family Centrarchidae; genus Micropterus; species Micropterus dolomieu. Next base: position 25,041,604 of record NC_060171.1, on the reverse strand, counting down.
AAACTCCCCACCTCTCTGGAGTATGCTCGCCTTCTCATAGACCATGTTTTCCGCCTACACGGCATCCCCCTGGACATAGTTTCTGACCAGGGCCCCCAATTCACCTCGCAAGTCTGGAAGGCCTTCTGCCACGCGTTCGGCGCCACCGCTAGCCTCTCCTCCGGTTATCACCCCCAGACCAGCGGGCAGACCGAGCGAGCCAACCAGGACCTGGGAGCAGCGCTCAGGTGTGTAGCATAACGCAGCCCCACCTCCTGGAGTTCCCACGTTCCCTGGATCGAGTATGCCCACAACTCCCAAATCTGCGCCGCCACTGGTATGTGTCCGTTCATGTGTTCTCTGGGTTATCAGCCCCCCTTGTTCCCGTCACTGGAAGAAGAGGTTGCGGTCCCTTCAGTTCAAGCCCATCTTCGCCGCTGCCGCAGAATCTGGAGGGAGGCTAGGGCGGCTCTGCAGCGCACCGCTACCCGCAACCGCCAGTTGGCAGACCGCCACCGGACCCCTGCGCCTGCCTACCGGCCCGGGCAGCGGGTCTGGCTCTCCTCCAAGGATCTCCCCCTACAGACCCCCTCGAAAAAACTCAACCCCCGGTTCATCGGTCCTTACCCCATCGAGGCCGTCATCAACCCCTCCGCTGTCCGTCTAACCCTCCCTCCTCACCTGAAGGTCCACCCCGTCTTCCATGTCTCCCGAATCAAGCCCGTTTCCACCAGCTCCCTCTCCATACCAGCGGCGGCGCCCCCCCCCTCCTCGAATAATTGATGGTCACCCAGCCTACTCAGTGCGCCGCCTCCTCGATGTCCGACGTAGGGGCTGGGGATACCGGTACCTGGTGGATTGGGCCGGCTACGGTCCGGAGGAACGATCCTGGATCCCCACCAGCCAAATCCTGGACAAATCCCTCCTGACGGACTTCTACCGGGCCCACCCTGACAAGCCGGGGGGTCCGCCTGGGGGCGTCCGTTAAGGGGGGGGCCCTGTTGCGGTGGCAGCCCAGCTGACGGTGAGTGCCCTGTGCTCCTTCTTTTTTCTTTTCGCATTTCTATTTTCTCCCCCGTGTCTTCTCGCCTCGCCCTCTGTGTGTGTGCTCTCTCCCTCTCCGCCCCGGAGCCCGGCTGATGACCCGCACCTGTGTCTCGTCAATCTCCTTCTCCGCCCACCGCACCTGCATGCCATCAGCCTCATCTTCAACAGTATTTCTACCCCGGTTCTCCACTCCATCTTCGCTTGATCGTCATCGCTCCAGTCCTGGTGCCACTTCTTCGTTCAGAGCTCTCCTGTTTCCTGTTTCTTGTTCCAAACCCGTTATCTTCCGAGACTAACCCTGTCCTTTCTTTCTTCCCACCAGGTCCACTCACCTCCGCCTTCCAGTCAGTCAGCCGGGCTCGCCTACCTGCCTCCTTCCCTCGCCTCGGCGTCCCCCCGGCTTCCCTCCACGGCTCTCTCCTTCCTCGCCTCGGCCTCCAGCCCCCACTCAGTCGCCTCGCTCGAGCCTTGCCAGTCCCGCCTGCTCCTCGGTCATCCGCGCCCTCGTCTCCTGGCGTCTAGCTCACCACATCCCACCTCCCGACTCCCCTCTTCCCTTTTTTCCCCCCTTAATAAATCTCTCTTTGAAACCTGACAAGCGCTGCGTTTGGGTCCGTTCTGTCCACATCCATAACAAACTGTTGGGTATAACTGAGAATAAGTCCTAATATTTAGAGTTAAAAGAAATGTACTTGTGAAACAAAGTCATATTTTGAGAGAGAATTTTCTAAAAACAAACAAGCTAGCAACTGTGGGAAGTTTTCCTTAAGCATAGAGGGGCTTTGAGTTAAATACCAACATCACCAACTAACAAGCTTACAGTGATACTGAAAACGTTACCATGCTGATGTTTAGTATGTTTAATGATGGCCATGTTCACCATTTTGGTGTAGTGTGTTTGCATGCTAACAGTAGGTACATACAAAAAAGTGTAAGTTGAGGCTGATGGGAATGTCATTAGTTTTGTAGGTAATATGTTGAACAAATTAAAACTGACCTGATAATGACGCTAGATTGAGTCAAGGGATCACTAAAGTATTACATTTCATCCTGAGGGGACCATGAATCTGTTTGTAGCCAATCCATCCAAAGTGACTATTCTGACTGATGTTTAATACTTTAAATTCATTGACCAACTGCCCGGTTTACTCAAATCACATAAATATGGGCCATAAAGGCTAGGGACATTTGCAGAACAAGGAGAAATAGGAATGGGAAGAAGAAGAGATAAAGATAAAGGAGACAAACAGACACGGAGGAAGAGTCTAGAAGACTGTCAAAGTGTGAGAATGAATCACCGATGTGGAAAAGCTGCAGAGGGAAAGAGGGTGTGCTGATGTAGAAACACCAACAAACACCTAAGAGGGAAAATCCAGCAAAAACGCTTCTTGTCATTCACACAATGGGGGAGCGTGAAGGGCTGTGACCATTGCAGCTCGACTGTGCGTGCTTTTAAAATGTGTGTGTGTGGTGGTGGTGGTGGGGTGGGGGGGGGGGCTACAGGTGAGACACAGCTGGATAATAATAATCCCAATAATCTTAATAATCCCATATTCTTAATGGTCAGGACCCCCACTAAAGGTAGTGACCCCATTTCTTAGTTATTAGGGGAGTTGGACCTCGGTGTTAATAAAAGAACAAGGTTATATGCAGCGAGACCACAGTGGATTATAGCTCGTTGTTTTTAAACAAAACCAGTGACTCATTTTGGAAAAAAAAAACCACCTGAAAAGTAAGCTGGACTTCATCTCTTTCATATGTTCCACTGATGGATTACTGACACGCATGCTTGGGCACACAATGTGGATGTAGTTACAGTGCCATCCATCCCATAGTGATGCAAAAACTGCAGGTTTGAACACGACTAATGACAGCATGGAAAAGGAAACGGGGGATTCTGCGATCATAAAACTTGGCAAAAACATGATCCTGTTTTGGGTCAACAGTCGGTGATTGCATTTGCTGATCAAAGGAGTGATTTTCTGCACGAGAATGAGAAAGAACCTGCTGCCAACAACAGACACAGAAAACCTACTGGAATTGCTTTACATGTCTGTATACTTTTATCCACAGCTGCTCCCTAAAAAGAGATAACTTACAGCAACATACAGTCATTAGTTACATGTTCTGAGTGAGTTTGGGCTCCCTCTCCTGAGGTCCAGAGCAGCATCATCCCGGATGGCCCATGTAGGGGCGAGAGGCCCAACTGTCATCATGAAGACAGAACCCATGCATGCGAGAGAATCGCTTTCAGTGGCAAAGCTGTTGGGCTTATCCATTATTCAGCAGACGAATAACTACCAGTGTTCACTGCTGGGCTCAATTACAACGTAGCTCTTAGTGAGACTCAGAGGACGTGCCCATTAGTTTCTGTAGCTGCACAAAACACCTGAAGAAAGTCCCTGGGACTGAATTAAGTATTTTTATTTTTAATATAGAAACATGACTTGGGTATTTCCTTTGGAGCCGTACAGAGAGAGCACCAAAACGAGGAACTAAGTGTTAGTCTGGCTTACAGCTGTCATTCACTGTACTGAAAATTACTGTACTGTCAAAATCCACAATAATTCCACTTGTCACACTTCAAAATCAATGTTTCTCTGCAGGGCAACGGTACATCACTAACAGCTATCAACATCTATTATCACATCTCAAAAGGCAGACTGTTGTCCAGCTTTCAACAGACCCTATATAGTGCGCGCGCACGCGCACACACACAAACACACACACACACACCCACCCCTTCCCACAGGCTTTGATGTGGCTCCCTGAGATTTAGCTGAGGAAAAACAAACACTCCCTGCAAAGGAGATGGTATTAGATTGCCAGAGTTTTGCGTGAAACGTTTTGAGAACAGACATTCAGTGTGCTTGTATATCTGGTGAGACGAAATAGAGGAGAGGAAGAAAATCAAGTCTGTGAGCTCTTTTCATACGGAGGCAAATGAGATCTAAATGGCCAGATTATTACATCTGAAAAAGAGATGAATCACGCTGACTGGCTGAGGAGCTGAAATGAACGATGGAGAGCAGACCTTTTTCAATGAAGAAAAACCCACTTATAATTTCTGCAGTGAGGCACCTAGCAGGGCTTAGTCAGAGTGAGATCCAGTGTTTTCTCCCCACGTCGCAAAACCCACCCACCACTGATGCAGAGTAAATTATTCAGCAATGTTTTCTTTCACCGTTTGAGGAAACAGCTGCACTTCTATTAAGTACTGCCCTGCAGCCTTTCCTGGCCAGATATAGACAGAATATCTGTTTCTCTCTTGTGCATTTGACAGTCGTGCTTGTCGGTCGTCACAGCTCTTTGAAAGTTCATTTTACAAGGATGTATCTGGCACGCTGTGCTCGGGATGAGAGGCCATCTGGTGATCCTAACACAAGGCAGCAGCGCCCTCCAATTCTAACCCACCAGGACATCCGCTTCAGCGAGGCAGGCAGAAAAGGACATGGAGCAACCAGGATTTGTCATCATACCCTCACACACAGAGAGAGTATATGCCCAAGTGCAGAAATACTGTACATACTGCAGGAAATGTGAACTGTGATGACACCAGCAGGACCCTTAGCAGACCTGATACACAGCACAGAACAAAACGCTGGGTCTGGATCATAATAATTAGTGCTGCTACAGATTATTTCCATTATTAATTCATCTTAATCATTAAGTCTATCATCTGTAATTACAGAAAGTGTATTTTCAATTTTTTCAGTCAAGTGTCGACAATTCAATCAATAGGAATCTGAAGCCACAGTGGGGAGGAAGCTGAGTGACATGCTCCTGTGTTTCTGCTAGTCTCTGTAACGCCATAAAAGAAAGAAAGAGCAGCGATGTGGATAGAGGGCGAGAAACAGAGAGGATAAATACAGAAAGCAGTGAGAGCTCATAGAGAGGAAGCAGGTCAGACGTGATACAAAAGGCCAGCCTGATGGACGCGATTGCACTCGGTGAAACTGCAGCGTTGTGGCTTTTGTTTTATATATAAAGAAAGTGGAGCAGTTAGTCAAGCATGCTGCAGAGCAGACAGATTCAAACAATACAGCCTGAGAAGCAGAAATGCACATCCAGTGTCAAAACAGAGCAACGCAGAACAGGTTTGTGCAAATAAAAGTGAGACAGTGAATTCTACCGGTGGGAACAAAAATGGAGGCTTCACAGGGTTTGATGGCTACCTGCAGGGCATCAGAGAGAGAGGAAAATACAGTGTGCATGTGTGTGTCTGTGTGTGGTGTGTATATGCAACAATAACAACTTTGATTGTTCAGAGATCATCAGCAACTACTCTGTCTCACCTTGGATGACATCTGGCTAAAGTTAACTTTCTTTAGGAGCTGTAATGCTCTGCAATTGTCAGCATCTTGCCTCCAACAAATAGCAGCAAAATGAATCTCCTGCGTCTCTGACAGATTACAAAACCAGAGCAGCAGCAGAGAACAGTTTTGACAAACCCCTACAAGCCATAAATACCTGTAAAATGACTTGAATTTATGTGCTCCACGTTACCTCTTCGTTCTCGATCTTCAGAGTAGCCAGGCGAGACTGAAGCTGCTGGAACCTCAGAATGAGCTCTCCGTTCACAGGTGGCTGTACGGAGATCTGACACACCTGGAGAAATTACATTCATCAGAACCTGAAATTACAACCTACTGCAGGAAAAAGGAGGCCACATAACCTCTGGTTTAAACCGGACAGGACCACATTCTTTTTCAATTGCAGAACAAACCGCAGTGACTTCTGCCAACTGAATGCAGACAGCAACACAACAGCAGCTAGTAAACAGACATGATATCAGGGCTGGGGTAGTGCCAGCCAAACAGTAAAACTCATAACACATGTTGAGCTACATAACTGCAGGGGGAGAATTAACACATGATTTGTCAAATTCAGTGCCCCATAAAACCTGATCCGGCAGCTCAGACGCAGTAAAACACAGCACTTAAGCCACTGAAAATCAGACCTCAGTATTTTAAAGCAACTCCAAATTCACTTCCATGTTGTTCAGTGTCTTGGAAACAAAACATTTTAATGATATAAGTAAGGTTTTCATTTTGCAGTTTTTTTCTTGGATTACAAATTTCAGAGCCACTGCAATATAACAAATCAACCAAAGTAATAATAAAACCATAGTACAAATGTACAATTACAAGATACATTTTCATCATCACAGTTACTACTGTTGACTGAACTATGTACCTCGTCTCCCATATGAGGCTGGAACTCAAATTTGGCCGGTGGGCAGAAGGCCGTAGGGTACATCTCCATGAACCTCTGTCGGTCACTGCGCGGGTCCAGACTGTCCACCGCATTCTCTATGATGTCTAGACCCTCGTGGCGTGATGTCTCCAGGTTGTATTCGGCTGACAGGTAGGTCCGCAGGGCCCGGTTCAGACTGGCATGGTACCCCAAATCACAGCACTGGAAGACGAGTAAGAAGAGGATCAGCGTCAGATGGAAAATCAGGAAGACGCAAAGTTATAATATGAAACTTACAAGAAAGTTAAACTTGAAATGTAGCGTGTTAACAGCAGCAAGCGTAAAAGACAGCAACAAGTCTAAGAAAGACACCAAAATTCTAAAGACTTGACAGGAACTTACTATGAAAGGAGCACAAATAATCCTACAGGTCTCATAACACGCAAAGTAACACTTGACATGGGCTGCAACTAACAATTAGTTTTCTTATTTTCATTAACAACTCTATGATTATTTTCTCGATGAATTGGTATATAAAATGTCAGAAAAATGAATAATGCCTGTTACAATTTCCAACAGCCCAAGTTGATGTCTTCAAATAGCTTGTTTTGTGTCATCTACTGTCCAAACCCCCAAAAATTAGTGATAAGCTATCATATACATGACAAATAAAAACAGCAAAACTTCAACCTGAGAAGCTGGAACTAAGACTTGGTATTCTGATGCTGTTTATAGTAGTAAACACAAGAAAAACAAGCCTAGAATTTCAACAAATAAAACCTATTTCAGTCAATTTAACAGTCCAGGACTTTCTGGCCTCCTGGTTCCATAACGTTACCTCGAGGATCTAATACCGATTTGTAATAACTAGAACCTTGGCCAAGGTCTCTCCTGGGAAGATACACACACACACACACACACACACACACACACACACACAAACAGGACATGTCCTGAATGATCCAAATATGATCACCACCAGCCAGCGTGTGCCCTTTGAGTTGTATTGTTGATTCGACTATAAAAGTTTCCTTCATCAATAAACAAATCTGCGTGAGCACACACAACCCACGCAGAGCACATCCCACACACGCACATCCTGGTGAGATGTGAAGTTTTGTGAGCAAAGCAGGGAGAGGTAATTTCAGCGCACAGCATGTTGCTGAGTAGAGGTTGCATTTCTCTTCTCCTTCAGTCCTGTCTGGAATACAAAACTCCAGAACGCCAGCCATCTCCCATTTCCTTGGAAACGCCACAGAAAATGGCGCAGTACATTTATTTCTCTAACAAAACAATAATAACCCAGGTGAGCCATATTATAAATAAGTCATGTTTATCAGTAAGGTGAAAAAAAGGTCAAACAAAGCTATCTGCTTGCACGGCTGAGTAGAGAGACGCGAGTGCTGTCGTGAAGGGAGTGATGGCCCACAGCTGTACGTGACAAAAAAAAAAATATAAGCAAGGTTTTGGGTCAGGGCCACTCCCACGCTTCATTCAATTTGAAAGATGTCGAAAGATTTTAAAACAGTTACAAAATGTCAAGAAAAAACAGTAGAAATAATATAATATGTGGGTTTTTAACAATGTTGAGAAGGAAAAGAGGAAAGAATATTTTTCATCACAAAAGTTAATAAGCTGCTTTAATTCTGTCCTGCACTGTAATTTCCATCCCACAGTCTGGTGTCCTAAGATCTCTATTATATCAGGCCCGGCTGCTAAAGTCATCAGTCTCTCCTCCGATCATGATATTAAATCTCTTCATAAGGTCGGTGAAAATACCCATGAATAGCAATGAGTCTTCAGCATGAGTCTCACTGGAGACAAACAAGCCTGTGCTGAGGAAGAAGCCGTCTCAGAACATGGCTGATGGGAGTATTCGGTTTTATACTTACATCAATTAAGTCCGACAAGTCATGGATGTAGTATTTGAATACGGAGGAGTTTGAAGCTTCCAGTGTCAGGAGGTATTCATTCCGCGCTTTGATCGACTTCAGCTTGTTCTCAGAGTACTTGGCTTGACGCTGATGAGAGAATTAGAGGCAAGAATGAGAAACAGACAACAGAGTGAATGAGGGAGGAAGAATTTAATGAGTCGAGAATTGCCTTTTTGACAAGTAATTGTGCTTTTATGTCTCTGCACACACAGCAAGTCTCAAGGCTGAGAGTGAATTGGCAAAACAACAGCTTCAATAAACATTAGAGGAAAAATAAGTTAAATTCTGTTAAAAATAGCAAAAAAGGGGAACAAGAACAAAAGAAGAAAAGCCTAAACTAAAAGCAGCCTGTGTCCTTCACTTCAACTAGGATACCTCAGTCTTAGCCATCTGTCATTGTCCTACACTTCCTCTCTAGCAGACAAACACAAGGCTGTTAGTCATCATCAAATGGGCTCTAACTCACACACACTTCCAAATCATCCATATTTTAACACTTCCTGAATGCATTCCAGGAAGAGCCATGTTAAAAAGGCCATTTAATCATTAGTCACAAAGATTTAACAGAAAACAGGCCTGTTCTGAGAATGCAACACCTGCTCCTTTGGTTGTGACAATGCTTACAGTGTGTCATCCTTTACCTGGTCAGCGGGACCACTGAGAAAGCTGCGGCCCAAATGAGGCAAGTTTTCTTGTGTTTAAAATCCTGATCAGTTGTTTTGTTGTGACTACAAACTAAATTTAAATGCAGTCATCACAATTTAGAATCAAATCGTTAAGGACTGTGAACCCCTGGCATTTTACCTTCTCTTTCATTTTCTCGATCTTCTTCACAGAGCTGCGCCTCTGGTATTTGTCCTCCATTCGGATGTTGAAAACTGGATCTCCCCTGCCTATCTGCTTCTCCTCTTGCTTCTCAGCATCCTTCAGCTTGCTCTCTGCGCTGATGCTCTCCGAGTGGTACATGTGGTAGGTCTTCATCACCTGGACACAAACAAAGGCGTCAATAAGCTGCAAAAAAGCGTTAAGGCCTGTTGGTCATTATTTCCTTTTCGAGACTGGCAGGGGACAACAACCTGAGCTAAAGCTAAAAATGTAGAGTTTCAGGTCAGTTACTGTGAGGTCAAGGTCCGAAAAATCCATCTTCATAGTCGAGACTGACTTTTTAAAACCCACAACTAAGGCTTCCATCCTTTGACCAGCTCATTCATCACAAATCGATTCAACTCATCTCACAGCAGGCAGTTCGTCTCAGTCTAAACCACAAACCAGAGACAGATTCTCTCCAGCCCTTTTGTATGAGTCGCTCATACGACCATAACAACCACAAATCACTGCAGCTAAATCTAAAATGCTGCCTTCATTACTCTGTTTGAAAAAAAAAAAAAAAAAAATTAAACTCAGAAAGAAGAGGGAAGGGTTTGCCCTCTGGTTCTGACCTGATGTTATGAAGAGGGAGGTTGACTGCTCTTTGGGTGACAATTCAGCTCTGGTCTTAGTCGTCAAAACACATACAGTGTCAAAACAAGTGAATGGGACTAATAACACATTTAAACAGTGATTTTATTTAGATGGTATTAAAGTTTTTTGTATATACCATTCAATTTAATACCCCTAAATCATTTTATAAACATCAAAAAGGATTAGTCCAGTGTAGTCCATACTGGCTCTAACTACTGATATTAACTACTAAATGTAACATAGGCTTCTTAAATACGTTTAAATGGAAACATCTCTTTTTGTGATTGGCAAATGAGTTTAACCCTTCCGTCCATTGTGTCGTCACACTGTAGCTATTTGGCACAAGGGAAATGCATTACCTTGAAGGCGAACTGCTGATTAGCGCTACTTCCTAAAGTGTGAGTCATCATCAGAGGAGGAGGTTGGAGTGTGCGTTACTCATACATACATTTAGCAGTGACTCAATCGTTAAGTAGCAGGGTGAACCACAAAGGACAAACAATAAGTTCTTAAAGAGCGCTGAGAGATTATAAAAGTCTTATTAACACTAGCCCACGCCGTCAGCAGAAGGGAGAATAAACACACATCTGGGGGCTCAGAGGACAGAGAAGATTAATCACTGGCTGTGGGAGAAACATTGAGGCAAGTGCATGACACTGATATAGTCATCAGCAAGAGAACTCAGTGACCCTCACAGATGCATGACGATTACCAATTACCAAAAAAGTAGCATTTACAGGTTGATTACAAGCTTTCTTTAATAAAATAAGTATTTGGACTGCAGACAGTAGTATGCCATTCCCTATCACCAAGAAACTCCTTCTTTACCCAAACAGAATGCTATACAAGTATAAAGAAGCAAAAAAGCAGGCGCACTACAAAGAGAAAACTGCATCCAGCAGCACCAGTGGTTTAACCTGGAATGAACCAACTCCAGCAAATTACAGCTCCGCAACCTGTGTATGCAATACACTTGTCTGCACAAAACCTCAAGTTCATTACAAACAGAGACTCACCCATCTCAAAATCTAAATATCTTTTCCCCAAAAAGTTATTTCTGTATGTGGAACAACAGAGCAAAGCCTGATTTGTCTGGAGCCCTTTGCCTTTGGTGGGGTTTGGCCTAACTGGAACCAGTTTAGAAATGGGTGACTGACCTTGGGCCCTGCACTCCTCACTTACTGGTCTGGACTCTGCCACTGCTGTGTTTACTTTGGTGTTTCTTTTAGGACATATTTAGAGACAGCAGACCTGTTATTTCATTGGCAGAGGCCGGCATCGGGACTGTGGCTGCCTGATGCAATAGCTACCCAGTGTGTGTGTGTGTGTGTGTGTGTGTGTGTGTGTGTGTGTGTGTGTGTGTGTGTGTGTGTGTGTGTGTGTGTGTGTGTGTGTGTGTGTATGCGTGTGTGTATGCGTGTGTGTATGCGTGTGTGTATGCGTGTGTGTATGCGTGTGTGTATATGTATGCGTGTGTGTATATGTATGCGTGTGTGTATATGTATGCGTGTGTGTATATGTATGCGTGTGTGTATATGTCTTCCCACCGGGGCTAAATCAGGTCAAATCTGGAGTGTAGACTGTGGTGAGAGTGACACACATTGAGTTTGCAGTTACACGTTGTTGTGTTTGGAACAGCACAGCCATCAACCGTGAGTGTAACCACTGTAATCCTCTAAAGAGAGTAACTGGAAGACTGTAGAAACAAAATCTCTTGGGAAGCAACAACAACTGCCTCGACTTGTATCTCCATCTGTGTACATCCCAGGTTACCATGACAATCAATGAAGAGGGCTAACACGATGTCATTGATTGTTAGTGAGGAAGACTGACTGCACAAATACACACAGATTGGACACATTGAACAGTATGGCTGAGTTGTCCTGTCTACGAAGTCTAAATGTCCAATAGCCTGTGTGAGGCATTAAACTAAGCTAGTTGGCTAGCGGGGCCAACTGGGACAATTAACGCAGAGGAATTAGCTATTCATTCATGATTTAAGGATCTTTTTCTCCACCAAGGTTGGAGCTACAAGCAGACAACTACTTATAGCAAAGTAACTGTACAGAGGAGCTGAAACAGCTTTTCTAGAATACAGTCTCCAGATCCGCAGCTTATTTGAAGCAGTTTGATGGTCTGGTGAAATGTTACTACTGCCCAGAGAAAAAATTTATCTCTGGGTTCAAAGGTCTGCATTTACCATCCATTGTAGTTCTTTAAAAAAAAACAAAAAACAAAAAAACAACAACAAAAAAAACACAATGATGAAAACAATGCATACTACAAGTGCTATTTGGCCCCAACCCCCTGGTGTGGCTTTGTACTTATTTCGCTGCTAAGAGCCATTAACAAGAGAGAATATGAACTCTGATGAGCAAAGCAAACATCTAGTTGATAGTTCACACTTTGAACAGCCAGTTCACAAGGGTAAAAAAGACTGTTTCAAAATGTTGTGCTATAAAGGAAATTAGATTTACAGCTTGAGCTGTGGCAGGTTTTTTTTTTTTTT
>NC_060171.1:24888743-25029458 GCF_021292245.1 Micropterus dolomieu | reverse complement strand
GGGGGGGGGGGGGGGGGGGGGGGGCGGCAACAGGGGCCAGTGCTCCTGTAACACAGATCTTGGACCCCCCCGCAGCTGTGTTTTGGTTTTACACAAGCACAGCGCTAGTTCAGTTAATATTGCTTATTGTTACAAACAAGCTCAAGTGAAAGTTCTCTGTCTTTAGTAACTGCTCAGCTTAGTTTGCCACGTACATTAAAATATGACACATTATAAACTCAGTTGGTGGAAACAGACCAAACCTCTGCTCTACCAGCAGCAGCAGAGGGAGGAGGAGGACAGGAGGGACTGAGCTGTTCATTCTTTCTAAACTTCACTCAGTATGTGTCAGGAATATGATTTATTTTACTGACATGTCAGATTTGTTTCCAGTGAGATATTAGTGACTTTGCTGTTGTAAATCCTGTTGCTGCTCTAGAAACAACATTTAGTTAATAATTTAATCTGATCATTTTTAAATAACATATTCACTTATTTAGTAATAAATAGGACTGATAAGAGCATCGATAAAGAACTGAACCAATAAGGATTACCAATACAGGTGTATCAATAAAATCCTAATGATCCCAACTCATGAGAAAATGTCCGGCCCATCTCTGTGTCCTGGTTTTAAAATGCGGCCCAATCGAATCTGTAATGGAATAGCCCTGATCTACAGTGATCATAGAAATATATCTTCCTTGCGACGAAATGTCCATTAAACTGTATGCAGCATTGTAGACAATATTTTCTCCTTGTACTCCATGGATAGCCTTTGGATATTGCTGGAAATTGTTCGGAGTCCTCCTCCTTAAAGGGTAAATTATTATCATAACAATTTAATAATGCATTGCATTTAAACAACACTTTTCATACACAAACAGTAGCCTACTGGTCCTACCAGGCTGGACATGCAGTCCACCAAAATATGTATCCCCCTTTATAAAGCACAGATGATGGCCTACTATCAAGTATTTAATTTTGTGGATACTTCACATCAGGACTAATAACAGGGGTGAATATGGAGAAGTTTCTATTTTCCAAGCAATTATTTCAGACTGTATTTTCAACCTGCCATAAAACGTATCCCCCCTTTATAAAGCACAGATGATGGCCTAATTTATTTAATTTTGTGTATACTTCAGACCAGGATTAATAACAATGTAATGTAATAAACATTACATTATATACTAAACAAGACATTTTGAAAGCTTGAACATTGGCTCTGTCTCTTTTGTCCCGGATTGAATGGGCCCCTCTGACAAAACAACTGGCCCCAGCATGGCCCCCTCAATAAAATTGGTCTAGAACCGCCACTGAGCTTGAGCAACCTTTGGTTGTAGTCTATTTGTTTGAATGTTTAAATTTTGATCCCCCAGACATCTTTAAACTTCAGGGTTAAAGACTTGAAGCTGTTATAAAAAGCTAGAAGCTACTCAGCTTAGCGCAACAAACCCATCTAAACCACAGAAAAAACAAAACAGAGGCAGTTATTACTACTTACTGTGTACAGCTCATTTAGGACCTTCATTAAGTCTTCCTGGAGCTGAAAGGCTATTTCCTTGCTCTGAAAAAAAAAGAGAAGAAAAAACAATTACAACAAATCAGTAATTTGAGACAATGAAATACACAGTTTTCCCAAATAAAAAATTGTCAGTACTGTATGCCAAGTTGAATATTCATTTTAAACACTGCAGCTGCTACTTTTATTGAAATGAAACTTGTCAAGTCAGTTTAACAAATACACACCATTGTACAGTACTGTTTAGGGATGGGGATCGAGACCCGGTCCCATAATTTCTCAAAACCTGAAAATCATTAAGGTTCGAGCTTATCAATACTGCTATCAAGACTTGCGGGTCCTATGATGTAACATTATGTCTCGTCAAATGTGATTTAATTTGAAAAGCAACGGATACGAAAATCATCAGGCTGCAGTCTCTGCCTGCTCTCTGTCGGCTACACACACACACACACACCTGCAGCAGAGCGAGAGGCTGCGCCGTGGCGGTGGAATACGGTGAGGGTTAAGTTAGCTCCAAACTACTGTAACGTTAGTTGATGACAGCTATGCTCATTACTGTAAGTACGTGCAATAAAACCTTCGCAAGTAAAAAGACAATACTTTATCAATACACCTGTCTGTAAGGTAACATTAAACATGTAGAAATGGTTAATTTAATCATCTCTTTCCTCAATATCTCATCCTGTATGTTTTATACAAGCACAGCTAACGCTAGCTTGGCATTAGCCAAACCTTACAAACAAGCTAAATAGAAAGCTGTCTGTCTGGAGCACAGACTGGTCTGGAGTCTAAAAAACTCAGCTGCTGGCCGAGACAAACCAGCCGCTCCTCCTCCTACCTGGTAACGTTACCTGCAGCCAGCGAGAGAGGAGGAGGGACTGATACAGACTGATGTTATTCTTTCTAAACGTCACTCACTACTTGTGATGTCAGATAAGTTATTGAGTAACTTTGCTGTTGTCTAGAAACAACATTTAGCTGTATTTAAAATATTAAATTAAAACAACCAGGCAGTTAATATGTATACTTCAATATATGTTTATTTATCGCAAGTAATATGTCAATATATAACGTTATTGCACATTGAATATTTTCCTCATACCGTGCAGGCCTACCTCATGCCCGTTGGGTCTGGTCTTACCAAATAACCATCACTAAATAATAGTAAAGTATTGATAGTGGTATCACTAAAGAATCGGATCTTTAAGCAGTCTCAATAACGGTATCAATATCAATAAAAATTAACAATCCCCATCCCTAGTACTGTTTATTAGATTTCATCTGAATGGTGGACAACGACCAGACATTGACCCTTGGTTTGAATGGTACAAATACAAAACAGAGCAGTGGATTCATTATCTGGTTTCAAATACAGAGTTTCTGTGTGAAAGTGGTATCAGTGTCGCAATGACTTTTCCACTGAAATCGTCGAACACAGCTTGAGTTTCACTGTCCACATGCTCAACACATTATCTGGCTTCTACGGACTCAATGTGAAGGATTTTTCCCAAGTATGTTAACTCAATCTGCCATGCCACAAGGCTGACTCAGTAATACTATCACACACACTCCCACATTAATGCATCTCACGGTTATGTGGCAATGATGCCGTGATGGATTTAGAGGGGCTTTCACTATTAATTTAACTGTGGAGCTGCCATATTTCCTTCACACTGACTCATATACTGTATCACATGTTTATGAGATTATGAGTCATGACACTGAATTTTTTTTATCTCTCTACTACATTTGATACCACATGCTGCTACCTGGATGATGTTACAGCCTTGGCTGCACTCCAGGTCTGCCTCTAACCCAATTATCCTCAGGAAAAATCTCATTCTGGGAGCCACTCCCAGCAAAAGGCCGTGAGAGGGTTCTGAGAGGGTACCGAACCACCAAGTGTAGTGGGATAGAGAGGTGATTTACTTCTGATCAAAAATGGAGTGCTTTGAAGATTAAATAGCAATGATGGTGAAAAATAAACTAAAGCTATATCGACAATGGCCATAAATCAAAATTAAAAAGGTCCCCTGTGAAGTTGTTTTACCAATAGTACTATGGGGTGATGTTTTTATTGGTGGGGATCCTGTTTTGTTTTTATCATGCAAGAAATAAGAAGATGGCACACTTGAAAGCGAACACGGAAGTAAACAATGCAGGATTTAAAATATAAATCGAACCATGAGATGCAGGAATGGTGCAGTGGATTAGACACATGCCTTTGGTGTGAGGGACCCAGGTCGGCTAAAAGGAGTAAATATGGCTTGGCAAATGTTTTATGAGGAAGGAAACTCATTCATTACATCTGTTAGACCTCAGAGTTACACACAATGCACTTTTGGTGAGAATCACTGAACATAAACGTAACTAGGATTGTAAGGCTTCTTGTTGATTGTTGAACAGCGTTAGTTGTGTAAAATATGCATTACACATGTTCTTAACCGGTTGCAATTTATGACAACCAGAATTTGTGAGCAGTCCATCTGCTGGTTTTAGCTGCAAGGTCCAAAGCATACACAGAGGTAAGCTGAAGCAAGACTACGGCCAAATAATCACAACCTCTCAAACTCAACACATTTGTGACATTGCATCCATTCGAGTTGTTTTCAAGAAATGATCACTAGTTACTCAAATCCCAAAGCAGTGTTCATGGCAATAATAGCATAAAATTGAACAATGCCTGGGATTTCCTGCCTTGATTAGATGACTAATACATTCTCTGTTGCCTTGCACATTTGTGGCTTCATGTAGGTGCTGGCAACAGATAAAGGGCTCTATTGAGGTCACACCTCATTTATCCAGGTAAGTTTACAAACATGTTCCTTCTGACTCACAATGATGCCACTTCCCAGAGATACAAAAGACTCTGCTTTCAACATGTAACAGACAAAGATAGAAGCAAACTTGTGCACGCAGACTCTCACGCTTGTTCTTCACCAGTCACTCACAGGTAAAGCTGCACAATGTTCAAGCATGTGAATAGACAGCAAAGAGGATTACACTCTCAGTTACCGGCTGCCAAGCTGAATGTCTGAAATTAGAGTGTCATGCTGGGTGTCTTGGCCGATTGGCAACATCTTCCCAACCGCCACCTGGTCTATCAGTTCCCTGATTTGTAGCGCTTACCTAATCACAGGGATACCCAGAGCTTTAGAAGCACCAAACTTGGCAAGATTCAAACTCGAGCATGTTTGATAATTGAGTGGAGATAAGGGAGCTACAGAAAGGTATTGAGTTTTCAGTAAATGAAAGTATAATCTGGTCCTCAAGTTCACAGTAGATCTGCAATTGTCAGTACCATATTTTAAGTAAACTGCCTATCCATTACGGATTCTTGCCTATCATACAGATCATAAAGACGCAGGCCTTCTCCTGTGGGAAAATCCATTAGCAACCATCAGCTCAGAGGACAGTACCTTTGACTATCTGTCAGATCTAACATTCGTCAGCTGGGAAGTGATCCAGACCTCAATGAAAAGCCTTCTCAGGGATCACATGAGCTGCGAGAGAGTGTGCGTGAGAGAAGTAAAGACGAAGAGAGTAAAGTAAAAAGGGCATTACATTCAAGACGTGTTTAGAGTTCTTTCACCAGAAAAGCTACACCTAACATGATGCCTTCAAGAACTCTGAAATAATCACACATTGACATCACAACTCATTGACATAATGCATTCACTAGCCCCTTACCCTAACTTAAACCCAAAGTTAACCTGAACCCTAAAACCACATCTTAACTTAGTCCCCACAGTGATAACAACATGAAACACACACACACACCCCCTCAGATTATAAGATATAAGGGCTGTTTACTAAATGTTGTGTAACTGATGTTGATTTAATTTGTGATTTGGTCTAAATTCATTAAAAAGCTCCTACAAATGGGTTTCCCCTTTTAAGCTCATACCATCTGTATTCCAACCACATTAGAAAGAACAAACAACCCCAGAGAGGAGAAACCAAGTCAGCCTTTGGGGAATGGTGGGTTTCATATTGCCACTGACATTAATCATGGTATAGAGATGGCAGTTGTACACCCTGCGGGGCCTGTGCATGTGTGGCGCTCAGCATACATCAGAGTGTCTTGTCACGATAACACAGTACACAGTAGAAAGTCAGACAAGGTCTTAGCTGATGTATTTCATAAAAACATGCTTTGACCAAATGACATAGATATGATGTCCTTTATTTTAGATGTCAAAACAATAGTTTAACATTTCGAGAAATACCATTTGAAATTTTCAGTTTACAAGAGTGAGATGAGAAGATCATGCTTAGCTTAGCTTAACATACAGACTAAACTAGAGAGGGAAACAGCTAGCCTGGCATTGTCTGCGTTATTTTCACAATGTATCTTGTTAGTTTAACATGCACATGAACAGAAATGTCGTCCAAACTGCCAATGTGTGGTTTTGGGATGAGTTAAGTGTTTTTAATCTGTTTATCTACCAATCAGCAGTTGCAGTGTTTTAGGTTGCCAGATATGGTCAGCATGCACAGGTACAATTTTAACAAAAAGGCACAATGGTACCAAACATTAGACATATTAAGCCTCAATTCTTGTTAAATTTAAGCATGAAAACAACATGGAAGGAACTTCTAACATAACACGCAAAATTTGGACCCCTTTTCACGTAATATTTTTGGGTTGTGGGAATGAGTCCATGTCGCCATTTTGGAATCAGGAGTAAGGCAACAAATTGCAACCGTGGCTCATCATATATTGGATTCTGCTTTGTTTAGATCCCCTGAAATTTAGTATAACATCAATCAAAAGCTGCATATTTTGGAAGTATATAGTAAATAAATAAATAAAAGTACATAAATAGTAAATATGACAACTGCTTGTGCATTTCTATCATTTTGATCTGCTGGACAGCCCTTCCAAATTTCATGGCTTTAAGAGTTAAATGTTAAAAGATACTGTTCCCTGCCTAAGATTTTTTAGGGAAGGAAATGACATTCCCAGTGGCAAAACATTATGCAATTCTCAAATGATAAAACATTTTTTTTTTGTCTCAAATAGTATATACATAAGGCTTGAGCAAAATCTAAAATATAACAAGACACGGAGTGACCCTATTGTAAAATAAACACTATCCAGCACATGCTTTGCCTGTGGAAAAGTTCAACACTGCCTCGAGCTTTGAAAAATCCACCTTGTAGCTGCAGCCACAGAACGTGACTTCCATAAATAAAACAGGGCAGAGAAAAACAAAGAGCTGGTTGTATGAATAATGAAAACAGAATACATGTGATAAGATCTGTCCAAACAAAAAGAGAGAAAGAAAAGTGAGGTCCACTACTATGATTCTTGTATTCAAACATAAAAAGCCAAAATGGGGTGCTTCTAAAAGAATTTATGGCTGTAGTTGTTTAAAAAAAGTGACGACAATGCAGCACTGAAGAAAAATGGCAGGTCAACAGGATGTTGACGAAGACAACGGGACTACTCTTCTACGTCTTTCTCTGGTATTCCACCTCACAGCATGAGACCTCAACATACAAGGAAATAAAAACACAGGTCTTTGATGTGCAGAAAGGATGACAACAGTACAACTGTCTCCTCAAAACTGTGAGGGAGCCCATGTAACATGGGGGACTTCTCTGTTGTTTGTGCCTCGTTACTGAAGCTCTGCTAAGATCAAAGGCTCAGGAAAGCTTTAATTAGAGGGCGAGCTGTGTCTCAGGTCTCCTGTGAACTGGGACCTCCCACCAGTCTGCTGTTTGTCTGCACAATGTCACCTGGATCCACTGAGAACCTGCGTTGCAAACTTTAAAAGGGACAACTATAACATAATGTGGTTAGAGATTGCAGATTCCACAGCAGTAATGATGAGGAAGGAGCAATGATAGGACTGTTGTGGGGGTACACTACCCTGCAGGTTGTGAGGATTTGGCAAAGTGTCTTCAGAATTGCACTAAAACTGTAAATGTCAGCAGTGATGGTAGTCTATCATGATCATCAAAGTGTGTTGAGTCAGGGGAGGCAAATAGAGTAACATCTGAAAAATGGCTGGCTGTTTCACATCTGGCCTCATTAGTAGAACCATAAGCTTTTAAACAGTATCAAAAGGAAATGACTGCTGTAGCTTCCCGTTTGTGTGTTGGGGGTTCAAGTGAGTATTTAAAGACCACGCCCCCATACAATTAGATGAAACCACAACCATCAAGAGATGTTAATTACTTTGAGAACGAAAGACACTCACTTTAATTTTTTAGTCTGGGAGGTTAAATGGTCAGGGTTTGCAGTAAAGTGGCACAAAAAAAAACGGGGGGGGGGGGGGGGGGGGGAGAGAAAAAGTCGCACAAGCTAAACTGACACAAAGGCGCTCCTCTGAAGAAAAGCCACTTTGTAATTTAGGCCTGCGGTGAGTTCATGTGACTCCTGCAGCATAGGAGCTCATAATCTTTTAGGGAGTTGTCGTCTTTGTGGCAGAAAAGGCAGCATAGGCCGGGTTTCAGTCATGAAGCCACAGTCTACAGACGGGAGGGTAAAGGCATACTGATCTGTAACTGTGGTGACCGAGGCTCCTCTGCATTACCCTTAATTCACAAAACTAAACCACAGGAGCCCAACAGAGTTTTGATCCCATCAAACACAAAGCTGAATATATACTGTATATAACCAGCATATCATGCAACTAAATATACTTCGTTGTCAAATGAATGGGTTAATTGAAAGTGAAAGACTGTTTATATAACATGAGTGACTGGAGACGCCACTGCCTGAGCTGACCACTGTGAAAGATCTGGATTATATTAGTGGTGAGATCAAACTTCTGTTTTGTTGATCAAAGAAGAGTCACATCTGACCTCTTCTAGTAGAGGTCAAACATCAGTACAGTAGAAAGTAAAAACAAGTTGAAGCAGAAGAAAAAAAGAAAAAAGAAAGACACTTTAGGGGCAAGAAAGAGTCATGGAAATGGTGAGAACGTACTACGTTCTCATGACTTCCTGTGCAAGTTTGTTGTCGTCGTCAGATGTTTTATTTAAAATATTTCTTTTCAGTCTGTTAAATTTTTGGATGCCCTCTCAGCCCAAAAATGCCATGTTCTTTATTCTCCTCTTCAACCACAAAGCACCTCTATTTTCTACCATATTGGAAATGACTTAAAGACCACAAAGATTACATCATACCTATTGTGACATTACAAGTTGTCCGTGGTGGTTCTGGTGGTCATAGATAAATCACCATTAAAACAAGGCAGTGGCTTCAGTTGTCACTATTTTATGACCAAAATGTGGTTATCTGTGTAGAAAAGTTCTCTTATGAAGTGTCTTGACAGTCACATTTAGCTTTAAGTATAATCATAGCATGTGTATTTACCACCCTCACCTTCTTGAGCAGCCGTGTGGAGTCCTCACTGATCTGCATGAACCGCATGATGACGTTGTTGAGGTAGATGTCACTCAGTGTGGCATGGTCCTTACTCTCCCTCCTCACCTGGTTCAGCAGCAGGTACCAACAGTTGACTGGGGACAGCAGGTTCTGGTCTTTCCTAAATAAACCAGGGAAACAGGCAGGTTTCAGATCAGGGAGACACAGTGCCAGTGTCGACACTGCTGAAGACCTGGCTTTTAAAAAGAAAAAACAATCACAGTCAGTGTTTCCCCACACATACACTTTATTTTGGCGGTCTGCCCAGGTTAGGCAACACACATTGCAGCATTTATCAGAGAAACACAGTTATTGCGTTACAAGTCACAACACGGTAGATATTTTACAAGAGTGGATCTGGTAAAGCGACAGTGAACACACCAGTGAGATGTCATTCGTTAGCTACAACGTCAGTTTTGTTTTGAAAGGCTACATCGTCAACACGATTCCTCAACATGCAGCGCAGCTGCTGCTGTGAACAGAGTCGTGGGTGGAAAAGTCCAGAAGACAAGTTCTGGGTTTTTTCGGCAACTTTATACTACATAGCCTACTACTGATGGAGAAAAATCACTGGAGCAGACATAGCCTTCAGGGAGAAAGAGACAGAAAGAAGCAGGGCATGCTGAAGTGTTTGCAGCAGAGGTAACTTACGTTAGGTCTGTGAGTGTGAAGAGAACTGAACGAGGCAGATTCAATAAGTGAGTGACACTTAAGATAGAGAATGAAGTATAATTAAAACGGTGAAATAAGAAACAAGCAAAGTTCACCTCGTCTGTAAAGTTACATATGTACAGACTTAAAACCAACTCCATAGCTTGGCAGTTTTGCTCAGAGGAGCAAGCAGGTGTGTACAATTAGTTGGATGTCTTAATGGTTAGCGTGCATTTCAAGATTTTCCAGTATGTCTGTATCCCCGTCAGTGTCTTAGTCATAATTTCTTGAGACAATATTTGCCATTTTCACAAGGAGATTGTGGCAGTTCCTCAACTAGCAGGATGTCTACAAATATCTCAAGTGCACCATGGCCTGTTACAGAAGCAAAAGAGAGATGCATCACAGGCCTCCCTTGGTGTTAAATGTCCCATATACTGCTGGTTATGGGCCTGAAAAGCTCTCCATATACTACATGGACTACTCAGTTAAGTTGGAAATATTTTGTAGCTGTGACATTTCTGGGGCGAAGCTCTTGCAATGCTCTGAGCCAAGCTGACTTCCTACAACCAGGGACAAGTGTGCCACAGGCTTTAAATACACTTTAATGGATGTATTTTAAGTGAAGTTGAAAAGTAGAATTACGTATGAATTGTGACAGCAGAAGACAGTGAATCAAGGGAAGAGAGGTCACAGAAAAGAGGAAAGATAGAGATCCGAGCGCAAAAAAAGCTAAAGAGTAAAATAGAGGCTGAGAACTGTTTCCTGTACTGTGTGCTGCCTGCTTCCAAGATAACTGTAGGACATTGTCCAGGCCAGAGCGAGCTGGGGCCCTGCATAAGCTCTGGCCTGCAGGCAGACTTCCTCTGGGTTAATCTATAACATTCCTCCTGCCTGCCTAGAGAAGCACAGAATCTAAGTGTGTGTGTTTTTTGGGTGAGGCTTTATAGGTGGGTCTGGGGTCAAGTCTTGCAGGAACCATATGGTGACTCGCCTCTGCTCTCCTGTCACAAAGTTAGTTTGCATAGACAAGCAGCACTTGTCAACACAACAGGTGAAACCCTGCACTCAGCAAGTGACCCAGCCCTGAACTAACCATCAGCCCTGGCACATCTGCTGCCAGAGCAAAAACTAAGCATTTCTCCAAATGAATTGCTGGATATCAACTAGTTAAAATGTTTCCTGAGAATCTGCAAAAACAGGAAGCAAATGACATTTGATAAAGATCTAAACACGTTGACTTGAAAAACATCCGAGAGTATTCAAGAGCAGTCATTTTTCAAAGACTGATTTAGCTAAAAGCTCAGTGATGTACTAATGACACGTGCTAAGGAAGAGAAAGCTAAAAAACAAGAAAATAAATGAAGCGGTCACCCAGCGACAGCACTGCTGGACAGCATCTCACACACACACACAGAGTCAAAGAGCGATTACCATAAATCATTTCTGCATTACGTATCAGCAGAGTGCAATATTGCCATTCTGTGGCACTGAATCCAGATATGCCAGGACAGCACGTGTGTGTGCATGTGTATTTTTATTTATTAATGCTGATGCTTGTGCAGATGCATAGTGTGCAGGTGGCCACTGACATGAAGATGGCCGTATTACATCATGAGCCTCTACTTAATTGTGTAAAATAACCTCCTAAATGAACAGCTGTGCTTGATGCCCCTCCTTCCAACTGTGACCATTTTGTCCTAGTTGTGAAAAAATGAAGCCAATTTGATTGGGGATGCAAAACAGCTCAAGTGAAAGACGCCTATTGGGGAGGATTAACCAGAGACTTTTCACTGAGTACTTGAAATGCTTGACCTGTTCTCCTCTTTGCTTCAACCCACCTTATCCCTGAAATCACAGCAGGACTCCTCACTGTGAAAAGGTTGACCTGATTCAGCATCAGTACATGCACAGGTCTTATAGAACTTATATAGAACACACAATAGACAGCCAACAAAAGTAGCCCCATTCCTTCAAATGAAGTCAATTTTTTTAAATGAAAGGCTACATCAAACACATTATAAAAAGAGTCAAAGAATAAACTAAAGCACAAGTGTGTCACACAGTGGAAGTGACACAATTACAAAAAGAGATGAATTACAGTTTGGGGGAAGTCACTGATGTGTTCCCAAGAAACACACAACAGTTATTAAGTAAGTTGTTTGTTCGTTAATAGGCTGACCTACTAAATGAAACCGGAGGCCTGCAGTTAAAAGACAACAGAGCGAGAAAACAAGGGGGGTACTGACACAGGCTGTGACGACAAAATAACCTCTGGGAGTTGCTTACCCCACATAATGGCAGGAAAATCTCTCAATGTCATAATTTCCCCCTCAGCCAGGACAGGAACTAGGTCAGACTCACCGACAGATAGACGGGCCCCAGTGGGGTTAAAACACAGGTATGAAAGGGGATATTAAGGTCCAGGAAAGGCAGGGAGGGAGAACTCATTAGCAACTTACTGCCTCCTATCAACGTGTATATGTGTGTGTGTTCTGTCCATTGATACAGCCTAAATCCAAGACTCACCGGGTCAACATCAACATACTCTTACTCTCATACAGTAGCAGGATGCGGACAGTGAAGGATAGTTGCCACTCCTGTATGCAGGGTATTGAAACAGGAGCCCTTATCAGCATCACCGGCAACATGGTGAAGTCATCTAGTGCTTTTGTGATAACATCTTTCATTAATGAACAGTGGTGGCGGCCTTTATAGCTGCAGCACAGTTACTGGCGATCACTTGGAATGAAGCCGTATGCCTGCTGATCTAATTCGGACCAAGACTATCACGTAAAGGAAGGTTACAGTTTAAAATCCCTAATTAATAAGTCTAGTTCTGTTAATAGGTTCACACACAAATGAGGTTAAGGTTTAGTCAAATGAGAATGTTATCAAGAATATTTGCCACTCGAGCTGAACGCACAGCTGATAGTAAAGTCTGGTAATATATAGAGAACGTAGCATGTTGCATTTTTACAAGCATGTTCTTTTTACCCTCACAGACAAAGGGAGGAAGTCATTTAACCAGGAACGTAATTCTGGATAAAAGCAGCATATTTAAGATGATCCTAGCTGTGGCTTTGGCATTATAAATAATTCAATGATTCCTTTGCTTACTCTCTCCATGTCCCTCCCTAGACAAACTTTGTATAATACAGTATCTGGTTTGTGTGCGTGTGTGCATGCGTGTGCGCGTGTGTGTGTGTGTGTGTGCGCGCGTGTGCGTGTGTGTGTGTGTGTGTGTGTGTTTAAGGGAGAGGGAGAAACAGAGAAGAATGTTTGCCTATAATTGCTCATTTGTGTGTGTGTGTGTTTTGCAAACAGCCACTGAAACACAAATGGTCTAAGCAGACAGGACTCAATGGCTCTCCAACAGACTGCCACTGTGGGCTGGACACTGACGTGGACACTGTGACGTGAGTCTGTTGTTTTGTTATATCACGAGAAGGAAAAAAGGAAGAAAAGTTAACTTTTCCCTTTTTCCCCTCTTCCCCTCACAGACACACACGTTGCTGTTTTGACCAACATAGTACATGTGTGGAACAGCATGTGTTCTGTAGAGTTTCCTACCTAGACTATGTAGCAACTACTTATCCAGTTCAACTGGGACTCTTTACAGTTTTTTGGGGGTTTTTTTCCAAAGAAACACACATGGGGTTTTCATGTGTAATTCTGGAGCAAAACAACAATGTTTGATGTAAGTGAAATTGTAGTCAGTGTAGTGTTACACCGTCAAACAAGTAGAGTATCATTTGTAGCAGGTAAAGCAATCCTGCAGCAGAACAGAACAAACAGCATTGGCTTCTGAATGTGGCAAAGACACTGGTGTGTTTAGACTGAGCAAATAAGAAAAGAAATATACATACTGCATTGTTACCCCTTATGTCAAAATTAACTTAACTAATTGTTCTTATGTATCCCTGTGACAAATAAGTATTTTTACAACCATAAATAGGGCTGCACGATTTGGAGAAAAAGTCATATTGCAATTATTGTGGACAATATTGCGATTGGATTTTAACGGAACAAATGGTACTATGAGTCTACAAGCTTAATTATCAAGGATTGCGCAAAATACTGACATTTTGAAATGTGTATTTCTCAACTTGAAAAAAGTTAAACAATATTTATGAAAATAACTAGTAAAACAGATGTAAAACAACAAGGAGGAGGCGGCTAGAAGCAGCAAATATTGGGACACTGGCACCGGCTCAATCTGTCTAATGCAGAGTCTCTATCCACAACCTGGAGGAGGAACTGTACATGACTGTAATTAAATAAACGGTATAATGTTTAGTTAATAGTATACTGTTGGTATAACAATAATATACTACATTCATTATAATTTCATATAATAGTATACTATTCTACCACTAGTCGAATATTTAATCCAGTTACAGCTGTTCCATTTCTGTGGGTTGTTTTTATTTATTTAATCCTAGTGCAAGCAAAAGTCTCTACATTGGTCTCGAATTTGTTAATACTATGTAACTTGTCAATAATCATATTCTTCCACATTTAATGATTTGCTGTAGCACGTCAAACTACTTTTAATGTCCCGCCCCATCCAGGCTGTGATTGGTCAGTTGATGAAAATATATAACTCATAAATAACTTTTCTCATCGCACGTAGGCTTGTCTGTTTTTAGGGGCACATGGGAGAGCCCGGTGTGGGCAGAGATAATGAGCAAACTGCAGCGCACACAGAGAAGACAGCGTCACACACCTCTTTTCGGTTTTATTAAAATCGCACCTGTTTTCGGTTATGTAAGCGCACATGACATCGCAATTGTGATTAGATTCATTTTTCAGCCCTTAAAGCATTGTAGAACTACACTTGCCATTTAGAATCAACCACTACTATTATTATTATTATTATTATTACTATTACAAAGAAGACTTATTTCTCAGTACCTATGCTATTTATTTACAGGCAATCAATAATGATCTCTTGGGATGTTATAAAATAAAATTAAGAATATTAATGTAGATGTTGTGTGTCATGTTGAATGTTTCCAGAAGTGTTGTAGTACCAGTAGTCAGAGACAATGTCTGTGCGTTTAAAAACATCCATATTTACTTCAGGGTTGGCATCATCCATCTTCCACTGCTTTCTCAGTGCAGTTTTGTCAGACTCAGACATAGAAGCACAGCTCAACACAGGGCACTTCCCTTGAAGCATGATGGATTCTTCTCCAGCAGTGAGCTGGCACAATACTCCCACAGGTGGCACAAAGTCTGTGCTTTCTGACGAACACAGAACTTTATCTTACTCCTGTAGAGGATTCTTGACTGAACTCTTACTGTGCCAAAACTTCTTCCTAGCTCAAAGGAGCATGAGAGAGGGGCAGATGTAGACCTGTACCCTATATGATAAAACAAATGTTTGCCCTCCACCAGCAGAGACAACAGTGATACCTTCACCTTTGCCATGAATACCATGAAACACAAATGGCAATGTTCGCAGCTTGGTGGGAAGCCAGAGTGGGATCATGACTTTGTAGCTTCTCTAGCAACTTTGCCTGTTCTGATGGGGGGTGGGACCACGGAGGGATAGCATCAACCTCCAAATTATACCCTATTGATAAAGATTTGTAATGGCAGCTGAAACAAATGTATATCGAGAGGAGGCATGTGGCTGGGCAATAGGGATAAAAAGAGGAAATAGTCTTGCAAACAAACTGAACATGTCACACATAGTGCATGTTAATCCACTCCGGACTGTTAGAATGATATCTTGTCAACTTGTCTTGACAACTCCACTGACAGCCATAGCGGTGGTCCCCTTTTCAATTCAGCTAGTCTAGCCTAATTAACTGCAGATTTAGCTGCTCATTTTAATGCAACATAGGGTTCTGCTGCTCCGCTTTGCAAGCTGACTTGTCATATGACCACCGGCTTACAGCTACTTTTTCTCACCACAGACAAGTCTGTCCAATGATAACAACCTAGAGAATATGGAGAACACAGAAGCCTTACTGTATGTGTGCTGTTTATGTGAATACAAAAATATAGGCCACATGATTCAAAACCCACAGGAAGGTTTTTAATGTTATTCAGACATCTTGTGTTTACTTAAGAAATATGCTCCTAGGCACTTGCCAAATGTTTAACCTGTGAATGAAGTGACCAGACTGTACATTACACGCGATGAAACCACAGAGCGCCTCACCAGGGTTCCTTCAACCAGTTACACACATGGGCACACACAGCTGCTAGAGCCATTGGAGCTTCAGACAGAGAGCAGGGGCTATTTGCAGACGGCGAGGACAAACATGCGTTTTATTTTCATTTCCACCACAAGTTCAAACAATATGCTAATGTTGGCTTTTTCCACAAGCAGGCTCCTACAATGTAATATGGCCAAAAACTACAGCACGCTTAACTGAGTCAAGATCCTCAAAAAGACTCCCAGTCAAACTGTGTTGCACCAAGAACACAGAGGGACAGAGGTAAGGGAGGGAGACAGACGGAGAAACAAGAGGCAGGTAGATAATAAAGAATCACTTTTCATTAGATTTATTTATCTCCACAGGCAGGATAGCTCTCTATGAGACCAAAGACCAAATGAAATCCAAGGTTAAGTTTCTTCTTCCACTTCTCTAATATGTTTGCATAGTGACAGCACCACAGTAACACCATTCAGTCTTAAGTGAGCTGTATTGTATCTTTCATTATCAACCAAAATATGTCCAAAGTATCAAAACCTTTCAAGAGTTGGCATCAAATTCTGGCGCAAGCTCTTGTTTATCATATATTTCACAACTTACATTTTAACTTTGTTATATAGCTGCTTGTGTTACACATTAAACGCTGATGCCTTAAGAAATTCGTCTTCACTTTGTTGTGAATGGAAAAAACCTTTTGGAATTTTTAAAACAGCAAGCTGTAGTTTTGTACAGATAGAACCAAGAAAAAGAGATCCATCTGGCAATTAAATTTCAGAGGACGTAATATTTGCAATAAATAGAGAACGATTGAAAGACAAATGAAAGAAACAAAAATGAAACTTCACCAATGAGCTGCATTTGACTGACTTTGAAAATGACATGAAGATTGATATAACTGATCAACACAATGATCCCATTAAAACAGAGATCCGATCAACATTGAATTGAAATCCAGTAAGCTGCCACAATAAAAAAAACTTTAGAAATAAATTAGACCAGCACACTAAGAATGACACTCCTTATTTCTGATTCTCAAAGAGTATCCCCAGGCCCATAAATGAACCCAGATGACTTCCTAAACAAATTGAACACAGACAAACACTACGACAGCGTCTCCTCACTTGTACTGCTGGTGATCCTTGGTGCTGCGAGTCTTTGCCATGAAGCGTTCAGCCAGCTTCTCCAGGTTTCTGGAGTATTCCATCTCAATCTCTGCCTTCTTCCTGAAGAAATCCTGGAGGTCCTGCAGCAGCTGGACCCTCATCTCTGTCTGCTGGTCCAGACATTTCTGCTGCTCCACCAACTGGGCCCGGATCTCTGATGAGATGCAGGAAGAGAACAAATATATTAGGTTGGAGTCAGAACGTGACGTCTGAGAAATTGGGTTTACATATATTCTACAAATGTAGAATATCAGAGTAATGTAAATGCACTGTATTTGCTGTTACACGCATTGAGCCATTCTCACACATTCATACACTGATGGAACAGCAAACAGCTCATGCTCAGTTTCTTGCCCAAAGACACAAAATCTTATTTAGGGGTTGTACCAGAACAGGTTACTAGGTTTAATTTTCAAAAAACACCATATTTTTTGTCATACTGCACACTCTTTTCACCCTGTGTTGAAGGCTTCGTTTTAGCTACGGAGTGATACATCTTGTCTCTATATGATTTGTTGGGAGCTGCACATGCGCAGTTCTTAGTTAAGGACTCCGAAGCAGAGAAAAGCGGTCACAGAAAAGACGGTAAACAGCTTCGATTCAGCTGTAGGCTACATGTTGCCGACCAGGTTGGCAATTTGGACTGGAGCAAGAGTTTCAGAGTGATGAGTTCTTAATCTGTAACAAAAGTATCTTTCATCCATAAAGTTTTAACTGAGCTCTGTCTCTACATCACAGTAACAACTTCATGTCCATTGACTGCTTGGAGGGTAGCTAATGTTTGGAAGAGAGAGGAGAGGTGTGCTGCAGCTCACTGTTTTTCCACCGGTGTTTTTGAGGGCGTGTCGAAGTAGTTGCTCTGCGAGCATTATGACACGTATTTTCATTGTGACGTCACAAGAAAGGGAAGGCTGGACTACAAACGAGCTGTGTTCAGGCAGTTCAGAACAGTGTTTTCTGTGGGAGATCCTGTTGGGGTGTACTTTGGGCTTTTTTACTTTGCAAACCTAGTACATGCACAAAAAAAGATATATAACTCAATAAAGAAGAGGGAAAAAGCCAAAAACCATAATGCCACCTCTTTAAGACACAAGCACACAAAGCCAGACAACCAGAGAAAAGTCACGAGATTCATTTTTAGTTTGGCCAACTCATGGACATTAATGACCTACAGATTTGGCTGTAATAAATCAGATATAACTGCAACAGTTGAAAATGTTTACCTCTTAGACCTTTAATGACAGCATTATCACAGCTCTCTTTCTGCAATTTGAAAATGACACTCTTTCAAATCTTTATTTACCATCAACTATTAAGGTGAACAACCCACATTAACAAAAAAGCATGCAAACATTATATATCTAAAATCTATTGACTCAGCAAGACGTGTAGATACAGTACAGCACATGTACACAGCCCAATGCAGCTTATTATCCCGCAGTTATGGGTCTTCTGAATGCTTGTAGAGATGTGAGTATGGTAAATCTGGTCTCAGGTGTTTCATTAAAGCTGCATATACCTCTAGAATGAATGGAAACTAAATCCCATCACACCAGAGTTACAGCACAGAGCAGGCTCTGAACACACACACACCCCATCATCAGCGCCTGTGACTGTACGCCCAAGCCACTTTAAAAAGCAGAGGGGCGACAGAAGGCCTCACTTAAACAAGTTGTATGTGCAGGTAAATTACCCTCTGAGGTCCTTTCTGAAGAATCATGTCTGTCAGAGCGCCCCTCATTTTAATTCACATCCTGGGCAAGTGGGATCTAAAACACTGACACAGACACACACAGACACACACACACAAATTGTTTCCTCCATGTGTCCTCTCTGGTCACAGCCATGTATAATGGATTTCTCCTAATGGAAGGTAGCCTGGGCCAGACATCTTGAGCAGAGGAAACGGACTAATGAGGTGATTTAGAGTCATGTGGACACCAATAGAGAGGGGCGCAGAGAGATACCTTATATTAAAAGGCAGAAAAATACCAAGGCTGCAACATGCCTTCACAAATTATACATACAGCTCACTGGACTGGGTGTCATTATAAAAAAGGTAACAGCTTGTAAGGTCTTACTGGCTGTTTCTTGGCACACTGACAAAATATTTCAATATAACAGTAATAAGTTCAGCTGAAAAAGACTATGGTAATTGTTTCAGGGTAAAGAATAATGTTCATGGTATTGTCCCCACTTAAAGTTGAGATTTTATTTATACACACACACACACACACACACACACACACACACACACCTAAATATAAGAGCAATACTCGGGTCAACAAGGTCCGCGTCAGGTGTTAGGGAACCGAGGCAACCTGATGACAAATGGGCTACTGGAACAAGACATTCATGTGCATCTATATGCAGGGGTTATATGCAGAGACTGTAGGATATATTCTTCTTCAAAACCCATCATCAACACTGACAAAGAAACAACTCCTAGCTCAGTGTTCTAACATCCGCAAACGGCAGCTCCTATCACAACTAGAGACTGATGAGTTACAACAAATATGCTACGGCAAGGGGGAGCCAGGACGACAGGTCAGCCAGATCATCACAAAGACTGGCTACGGATACCGGTTCCGAAGTGGAACAACCATCAGTCACCTCCTCTACATGGATGACATCAAGCTGTATGCCAAAAACGAGCGAGACATCGACTCACTGATCCACACTACCAGGATCTACAGCAATAACACTGGAATGTCGTTCGGACTGGACAAGTGTGGTCGCATGGTATCCAAAAGAGGGAAAATGATCAGAACCGAACCAGAAGGCCACACTGCAGATGTTCAGGGCAGCTACAGATACCGTGGTGTGCCGCAGGCTAACGGAAACCATGAAGAGGCAGCAAGAAAGTCCGCCACAGCCAGATACCTACAGAGAGTAAGGCAAGTCCTGAAAAGTCAGCTGAATGGGGAAAAACAAGATCCGAGCCCTCAACACATACAGTCATCAGATACCCCGCTGGTATAATAAACTGGCCAAAAGGAGGAGATAGAGGCTACTGACATCAAGACAAGAAAGCGCCTCACAATGTATGGAGGGTTTCACCCCAAATCCAGCACCCTGAGACACCAAGCATAGCGAGGGAGGCCAAGGGCTAGTGAGTGTCAAGATCACTGTCCAGGATGAAACTAAAGATCCATGAGTACAGTATCAGGAAGACGGCCTCCAAAGATGAAGGGCTTAGTGAATACCTCAGGCAGCAGAAACCAGAGGGTGAGGACAAGGAAAACAAAAAATCTTCATGGAGAGACAAGCCGCTGCACGGCATGTACCACAGACAGATAGAAGAAGTGGCTGATATCAAGAAATCCTACCAGTGGCTGGAAAAGGCTGGACTGAAGGACAGCTCAGAAGTACTAATCATGGCGGCACAAGAACAGGCACTCAGTACAAGACCAGGCAGGACCCCAGGTGCAGACTGTGCAAGGATGCCCCTGAGACAGTACAGCACATAACAGCAGGGTGTAAGATGCAGGCAGGAAGTGCGTACATGGAATGCCATAACCAGGTAGCTGTCATAGTGTACAGGAACATCTGCCGTGAGTATGGTTCGGAAGTCCCACGGTCAAAACGCAAGACACCTCCTAAGGTAGTTGAGAATGACCGAGCTAAGATCCTGTGGGACTTCAAGATCCAGACTGACAAACTGGTGATGGCTGACCAACCAGACATTGTGTTGATCGACAAACAGCAGAAGGCTGCAGTGATAGATGTGGCAATCCCAAGCGACAGCAACATCAAGAAGAAGAAACACGAGAAGCTTGAGAAATACCAAGGGCTGAAAGAGAAGCTAGAAAAGATGTGGAAAGTAAGAGCAACAGTGGTGCCAGTGGTAATCGGAGCACTGGGGGCCGTGACCCCCAAACTGGGAGAGTGGCTACAGCAGATTCCGGGTAAAACATCAGAGGTCTCTGTCCAGAAGAGTGCAGTCCTAGGAACAGCTGACAGACAGAGCGCACAAGTATTTGATACACTGCTGATTTTGCAGGTTTTCCTACTTACAAAACATGTAGAGGTCTGTAATTTTTATCATAGTACACTTCAACTGTGAGAGACTGAATCTAAAACAAAAATCCAGAGATCACATTGTATGATTTTTAAATAATTAATTTGCATTTTATTGCATGACATAAGTATTTGATACATCAGAAATGCACAACTTAATATTTGGTACAGAAACCTTTGTTTGCAATTACAGAGATTATACGTTTCCTGTAGTTCTTGACCAGGTTTGCACACACTGCAGCAGGGATTGGCCCACGCCTCCATCCAGATCATTCAGGTCTCGGGGCTGTCGCTGGGCAATACGGACTTTCAGCTACCTCCAAAGATTTTCTATGGGGTTCAGGTCTGGTGACTGGCTAGGCCACTCCAGGACCTTGAGATGCTTCTTAAGGAGCCACTCCTTAGTTGCCCGTGGCTGTGTGTTTCGGGCCGTTGTCATGCTGGAAGACCCAGCCATGACCCACCTTCAATGCTGTTACTGAGGAAAGGTCATCGTTGGCCAAGATCTCGCGACACATGGCCCCATCCATCCTCCCCTCAATACGGTTCAGTCATCCAGTCCCCTTTGCAGAAAAGCATCCCCAAAGAATGATGTTTCCACCTCCATGCTTCATAGATGATGATGGTGTTCTTGGGGTTGTACTCATCCTTCTTCTTCCTCCAAACATGGTGAGTGGAGTGACGGTGTAGTGTGTTACTAATGGTTTTCTTTGAGACTGTGGTCCCAGCTCTCTGTAGGTCATAGACCAGGTCCTGCCGTGTAGTTCTGGGCTGATCCCTCACCTTCCTCATGATCACTGATGCCCCACGAGGTGAGAACTTGCAAGGAGCCCCAGACCGAGGGAGATTGACCGTCATCTTGAACTTCTTCCATTTTCTAATAATTGCGCCAACAGTTGTTGCCTTCTCACCAAGCTGCTTGCCTATTGTCCTGTAGCCCATCCCAGCCTTGTGCAGGTCTACAATTTTATCCCTGATGTCCCTTACACAGCTCTCTGGTCTAGGCCATTGTGGAGAGGTTGGAGTCTGTTTGATTGAGTGTGTGGACAGGTGTCTTTTATACAGGTAACAAGTTCAAACAGGTGCAGTTAATACAGGTAATGAGTGGAGAACAGGAGGGCTTCTTAAAGAAGAACTAACAGGTCTGTGACAGCCAGAATTCTTACTGGTTGGTAGGTGATCAAATACTTATGTCATGCAATAAAATGCAAATTAATTATTTAAAAATCATACAATGTGATTTTCTGGATTTTTGTTTTAGATTCAGTCTCTCACAGTTGAAGTGTACCTATGATAAAAATTACAGACTTCTACATGCTTTGTAAATAGGAAAACCTCCAAAATCAGCAGTGTATCAAATACTCCCCACTGTAAAAAAGGTGTTTGATCCATGTTTATACAGCCACTCTTGGTTTTGTGGGAAACACTGACAGAAAAGAGTCTGCACCATAACATATAGGGTACCTGTTTTCATTAATAGAATCATATTACATGTGACTGTCCATTATTCAAAGAGATGATAGAAGGAGCTGCCAGTGGTGTGATAGTGTGTATTCATTTGGTATCCCAAAAAACACTTTGTCTGATAGTGTCAATTATTCTATAACTCAAATCAACAAGACAACAACACTTTCTGCTAGTAAACCAAAACAGATAAGGCTGATGTTGCACTCTGTGAAAGACATACTATAAACTGCAGACCTAATTAATTCTCAGCTTCTGTCTTAATCACTAGTTGCTCAGCCACCATGAGATATGCAGTACTGCTACTAGGCATCCTTACTTCCAAGTTAATCTCAACAATTTGTTTTGTTGTTCTGCAATAAAAATATATCCAGGAATACAAATGTTGACTGGAGTGCATTTTGTCATTTACTAAAATAAAAACTTTTTTTTACAAAATTAAATGCAGATTTCTGAGGCATTTTTCACTTAATCTTAAGTGAAATACCTAGTGCAGTACTGCAGTGCAGGAAAATTATAATAAAAGTATTTCTTCCTTACAGCAGGTTATGCAGTTTTGCCCAGTTTCATATTTAGGTCAGTCCTGAATAGCAGCTTTTCCACAATTACAAGCTTTCTATCAGTTTTGCATTTTGTTAGTTAAAAAGTGTGCTGTTGAGTGTTCGTCAGTCCCAGGATGGGAGGTTCGACTGACAGACAAAACTGTTGGGTTGTTTTTGTGGCCAATAGACTGTAATTTGGTCACCGACCATTTTTCCTCCTTTGATGACTGCAAGATCTGTGTCACTGCTGACACTTACTGCTTTCAACGTACACTTTCCAACTTACTGTTTTGTGGCAGTGTCTGTAATTGTGATTTACTGTGGTTATTGCAACATTAGAAATCCTTGTTCATGCAGTTGCTCTGGTAATTGTATACCTCCCTGTTTGTTAGAATATCACTCATTCTGACCACCTAATGAGCTGTAGAGTAGGAAGTATTTCTGTTTATTTTCACAAGAAATTCAGCTTTCTGGCTTCTAGTCAACGTCACTTGAACTGGGGACTAAACTAAACCAGAGCTATGGGAACCGCCTACCTGCTGCTTAATGAATACTCTCATTTATATGTAAGTAAAGTGGACTGACACAATATGTCTTTGACGAGACTCTAAGACGGCAACAAATATCTTTGCTAAAAAAAATCCCTTAGCCTTATGGCATACCATCAATACCTGAGTACATCAAGCTACTTAATAGCCAATCAACTGCTGACTCAATTAGAGAGCTTCCAGTGAAAGAGGGGTGAAATCAGCATCGGTGTGTATGTGTGAGCATGTATGGGCACGTGTCCTTAATGCAGTAATCAACTTACCAAAAGGCTCTGCTCCATTCATCAGCATTAAATCTTCCCACAATCTTGATAAATTAACAATATACAATGGGTCTATTAAAAACTGTTGATTATACTTTGCATTTCCAAGAAGAAGCTCCTTCTGTCTGGCACTCAAGGAAATAAACCACTTAGAGACCGACTAGACACAAGGGATGTGTTTCAGCAATAGTAAATCTGAACGAGTGCCTATCACTGCAGTTACACACTCAACTGAACCACAAACATCATTAACGTGGACGACTCAAAACTTTGTCAAAAACCTTGATTGAACTGGGAGACCACCAATGAGCACTAAGGAGGGGGGTGGTTTTAAATGTAACTGCGTTAAAGTCCACCAGGCCCTTCTGATGAATGGGTAAACCTTGCAATTGTTTCCATCTCCAGAGGATGTGGGGATTAAAACAAAGCTACCATGGAACTGACACAAAGAAGCGTACTGGATCATTTAACACAATTACATTCATGACTGCACAAGGAAACTCATTAAATCATTCATTTTCAGAGTCAAACATTGGCCATTGAAGCTGTAACACCAAGTTGAGGTTTGGAGGAATTAATGTTAAAACCTTACCACCTTTCGTAGGAAATTATAGGTTTGACACTTCCTGAAACTAATATACACTCAAAACAGAGTCAACCAGGCACCGTAAGACATGTACATTTGAAATTGCTTCTTTTTCTACATCAAACTGGTATTTTTCGACCCTAAATCTGTTTTTAAAACTGCTTTCTACATGCCCCATGTTAAAAAGGCTACCTTCTGTCACCTACAACTCTCTTTGTGATTGCTGAGTTTGAATTTCAATATAGTGAATCACACAACACAGCTGTTGTTGTCATTTAAATGTTGTGCTGTAGATGAATTTTAAACATAAAATAGGCTTAAATTACAGCTGCTCAGAAATGACTAATTATCTTGGATAGCATTTATGAGTCATGATCAAATCACAACGTATACTTCCAAGGTACCGAAAAATAGTGTGTAAATGAGGACAACTAAACTGGACAACTAAACTGGACAACTAAACTGTGTGACAACAATAATAGTATCAGTGAATGTTTAACTTACTGAGACCAAACAGAGTAAAGTTGGTCGTCTCTGCGGACCTACGCAAACATCGGGGCATGAAGCAAGCTGATGATTGATTCAAGTCCTTGTGGGATTCTTGTTCCGACAGAGGACAAAATAAACATAACTAGTACTTATGCAAATGTCTCAGAACAACCGCTGTGCACTTTCACCTTGGGGTTCCCAAGAGAAGCATGTTTCGGCCTTAACTCAGGCAAACAAGGCAAATTTAATTGTAAAGCACATTTTAACAACAAGGCAATTCAAAGTGCTTTACATAAAACATAAAAGCAACATAGCAAAATATAAAAATACATTACAGTGCAGTGTAAGATATTAATCAAAGGTCTTAAATTTGATTTAATTAAAAGGCAGTGGCAAATAGAAAAGTCTTCAGCCTTGATTTAAAAGAACTGACAGTTGTAGCAGATCTGCAGTTCTCAGGTTTATTTCAGATATATGGTGCATAAAAACTGAATCCTGCTTCTCCATGTTTAGTTTTGACTCTGGGGACAGAAAGTCTACCTGTCCTAGACAACCTGGCTCATTATGTAGCAGAAGATCATAAATGTATTTTGGCTAAACCATTCAGTGCTATATAAACTAAAAGCAGTATTTTACAGTTAGGTTCTTTGACAGTCGGAAAGCCAGTGTAAAGAACTCAGAACAAGAGTGATGTGATACACTTAGTGAGGTGTTTGTAAAATTAAAAAAAAAACACAGTCTAAAAAAAAAACAGTCATATAAAATGCGGTGTACGGTCTACCCATGTTAGTGTGGACATTAGCTTAGTTTATGATCTGACAATTACATAAGGGAAGTAATATAATCCCATAGGCAAATATTTCAAATGAACAACTAAGCCACTTTAGTGTTTGAAGACAGCCAAACAGGTCCCTTTGATTATACTGATGCTTCATATGAATCTCCTGATGCAGGCAACAGCTGTCTGACTGGTGTCTTTGAAAAATAACACAGCCAGCATACTGGTACACGTGTGCTCGCACTTCTTAAAAAATCCAACAATTGTAATCCAGTGTTTCTCCACAAGTTAGATCCATCTTGCTGTCATAGTGAGTCCTCTACTATTACATGATGCATTCCTGTCGTTCTTTATGGCAAACACGTGTGGAGGCCTCTGTGCAGAGGATTTGGGTATGGGGAGAGTGTGTGTGTGTGTGTGTGTGTGTGTGTGTGTTGGGGGGACATCAAAGCCCTCCCTGATCCCTCTCAAAGAGGGCTGAGGGGAGCTGAGAGCACATGTGTGCTCTGCTGAGAAATCATGTTACACGATACAGAAAGAAACAACAATGTAATGTTGTCGAAGCAAGCAATCTAGCAAGCAAACAATCTGACAGGCTTTCATAACCGTATTCAGGTACACGGTGACATGAGTAGATAGCGGCTTGCAGAATTAAAACAGAGCCTATAAAGTTGTCAGCAACAATTTCAGCTGACTGATGGACATCCAGTCACTGTGGCCCAGAATGCACATGATGTCGATCTGTAACAATGAGCGAGTGCTGTTTGGTCTTTATGGTGATCAGTTTGGACCAAAGCCCTTTTGTTTCTGAACTGGATGTTATCCAATTGCTCCTTTGGAGGCCACATCACATACTTCCCATAACCCTATTCATGGCAACAAATACGTCCAAAGTTGCAGTTCAGAATGGTTTCTGATTTGCCAGATAGGCCTGTTCTATTGTCAAAGAAACTGCCCTGTAAGCAGGCTGAGTACTGACCCCCACTGACCTCCAGAGAGAGAAACCGGGCTTCAGTAAAAACAACCCAGCCACTGTCAGAGAGCAACAGAGGTACCTTTTTTTCCCTTTCTCAATTGAACCCAACAATATGCTCTCCCATGATGCTCCTAATTAACCTCCCTATGAATCTGTCATTCAAGCATCTGTTACTTTGCTACTTGTCCAACAACATATTCCTCTGTGGGTACCAAAAAAGACTACA
Source organism: Micropterus dolomieu (assembly GCF_021292245.1). Lineage (NCBI taxonomy): Eukaryota > Metazoa > Chordata > Actinopteri > Centrarchiformes > Centrarchidae > Micropterus > Micropterus dolomieu. The sequence continues at coordinate 25,002,694 of NC_060171.1, read as the reverse complement.
AACTATCAAGAAGTTTATAAAGTTTCTCCTAGCTGCTTACAGTATCCCCCCAACAGCTATCTGGGACGTACCGTACTGGATTAGTCCCAGGGCTACATTTCCACATGCAGAGTGGCTCATCAGCAGCACCTGAAATAGCAGCTGAGGCCTTAGGAGGGACGATACAGGAGGGTGGCCCAGCCCAACCATCTGCTTCAGATCTAGGGTTGTGACTAGGGGAGCTGTCCATGCCTCTTCTGGAGGCTGGATACAAGACAGGATAAATACCATCAAAGGTAATTACGAAATGGCCGATAATCTTTCAACAGAGCTCAAGCTTTCAATTACAGCTGGAGTGGGATCCCATGCAAAAAAGAGCTGAGTATCTACAGTACATCGTCTTTTGACATATTTTGAGTATTCTGTTAATCCAACAAGCCTTTACTGCCATACGTAATTACAGCAGGGCTATCATTCATGTTCTTGCGTCTTTGATAAATACATACCATATGGCAAAGAAATTATACAGAATAGTAGTTTCATCCAAGCAATTGGACTGGCACAAGATGTGCCTACAACGTTGCTAATTTCCGCTGAGCATGACTCACTATGCAGTGAGTCTGTGGTAACCAGGGATCTGTTGTTTGATTTGGTTTACATTCTAATGTCTGAACAAATTTGTGAGGAGCTTTGCAACAGACTATATACTCATTTACACTCCAGCAAGTGAAGCATTGTTCTTAATACATTAATGTGCCAGCACAAAAGAGGATCTTCGATAATCAATGCAAACCATGTGACAATGCTATGTTTCTAATTCCATGATTCTAGTGTATATTAAAGAGAAGAAACATGCAGGGATGATAGGAATGTGGGAGATATTAAGTTGGATTCATACCCATGGCAACACGTGGCACACACCTGTGAAGATGAAGCTACCAGCACAATCCACACAGTCATAGTTAGGGCTGGGCGATATGGCCAAAAAATGTTATTACGATAAAAACATTTCATAGCGTTTGATATCAATAATTATCACGATATATGTCAAATTATTATTTCTTTCAGGTTTAAAGGCAGATCTTTGCTCCTGAGTGAAAACTGAAGAAGCCAGATGGTTAATTATGTGGTTAAACTTATCTTTATGGTCAGAATGTGACAAACACTTGATGCCAAACAGAGGCAGAACATTCAAAAATATTTTTTTACTACAAATGTGATTAGTTAATCTTTTTTCAAGCCTCTTTTTTCAAGAAAATAAATATTTTAATAGAAAAATTAAGCACTAATTTGTTAATTAAAGCAAGTATTTATTGACGATATTGAACATTTATTATATTGAGAAAAATTATATTGCGATAATTATCATTATTGTTTTATTGCCCAGCCCTAGTCACAGTGTTCAAGAGATTCCCACTTATGAAAACTGATGTTTAAACCTAGATGTAAAATACACTACTGTAAGCACTTTGAACCTCTTGGCCGTAGTCTTCTCTCTTCACCTGAAGCTCTCTCTGCCTTCTCTGCCACACTGTTAACGAGAGGCAGATAGATGTGAACTCAAAGCCCGAAGGGTGACTGACTCTTTCCCAAAACTATTCCATTAGCACGCCATGGAGCGCTTTATCACCAACACATGGCTTGCCAGGCCCTGGACCAGATGGGGAGTTACTTGAGGGACTGCTACGATGAGCACTGACAAGCGTCTTGTGACCAATGGAGGGAGATAATGATTTCTTGGTAGGCTACATGTACTGTAAAAGTTGTAAAAGGTAAAGTGATTAGACTGAACAGAATCAGAGGTGCGGACAACACAACAGCTATAGAAAGTTGAAAATGAGTAATGGGCCAAGGTTCCTTTCATCAGTTCAATATATTATCCTTTGTTTTGTCATTGTATAAGTATTTTTGTTGCTTAGTGCCAATAATAACATCACAGAGTACGGTCTAGACCTGCTCTTTTATGAAAAGCGCTGTGAGATAACTGTTGTTGTGATTTGGCGCTATATAAATAAAATTGAATTGAATTGAATTAATAATACTAATAATAATAGATGTGCACACCAAGCAAAATGGTACTGCAGGAAAAGACAACAAATGTCATTTTTCAATAATTATTTTGAACATATTTTTATCACTTTTTATGAAAACTCAAACACAACATTGAGTTAAAACCCTCAGCCAATGGTGGCATGCAAGCTAACAGTATATCACTAGAATTATTGTTGGCTAGGCTATGCCCACAGGTCCCATATCATGCTTGCTGTATCATTCTCAATAGTCACCCAGATTGGAGAAGTTTCTACATTTGACATCCTGACTCATTAGGGCCAACAAGTCATTGGCCCAGAGAGTCACCAAAGATAAACTTGTAAAAAACATTGTGGAGTGACTAAAGCTATTGATAATCACATGCTATCCTTGTGAGAGAGGACTTCATTGTGCACACATCATTTCATTGGTGGGACTAAAAAAAAAAAAAATGCATCATGTGCTTGGTATGTCAGACACGGTTGGACCCTACCACCCCCTCTGCCTTACATCTGGGCACGACTGCTGGAATGTGTCACCGATTCCTGTGTGGTTTTTATCTGAGATTACAGCACCACTGAGATTAAATTACTGATATCCATGTCTCCTATTTACCAACATGTGTCATGCCTGCTCTGTGTGCAACAAAACATAAAGCAATGAAAAGCTGACAAATTCCATTTTTGGTTGAAATAAAGCTGTCAGGGACACAGTTACGCCTTCATTAATAGGTCTGTCTGTCTGAAGTAATACAGACTTGCCAACACGGCTGAACGGATTCTCTCCAATCACACAGGGCAGAGCCAAACTACACACAGCATCTTGCCAGCTTTACTAAAGCATTTTATCTCAAAATATTACAGAACTGGCAATGTGGGCCCAATTACAACATCTGACTGACATGCTAGCAGCTTCCAAAACCACAGAGAGAGTTCCTGTGATCCAGAGAATAGCTGTTAAATCAGAGTGGAAAAGAGCCTGGCCCATAATCCTCTTCTTCTTTCAAAGACTGAGCTGAACAAACGTCCTTTGAGACATTTTATGATCCAAAAGGAGTAGGCATAATACCCATGTGAAGTGACTTACAAGAGGTGTGTTTTACAGCTGCTTATCTGCACGGGCAACTTTGTTTGCTAGCCGCCGCCACATCATCCATACTGCTGAGGAGATGAAGACTACGAGCTGTTATTAGTTCACACAAATGGTGATTTCCGGACACGGACACGGACACGGACACACACACACACACACACACACACACAGGAAATGCAGCAGTGGCTGTGATTCGAGTTCTTGTGTTTTCTCTCAGGCCCAAGAGCTTTGTGGGCGGCAGACCCAGAGAGCTCAGGTTCCTTCCTGCGCTCTGGTTTTTATAGTCTGATTCAGAAACAGCTCAGCCATGGCAGCTAACTTTGCTTACTGTTCAAAGAGAATACACTCCAGCAGTCAAAAACAGATGTTAGACTAGATGATTCTAACTGAGCAAAATAAATGGTCTATGTCAGTCCTATTAAACAAGGTAATACATAAATGTGTAATTGTGAAATGTCATAATCTCTGCCAGTTAGCTTCAGCTCTGCCAAATGGCATGTGAGCCAAGAAGCCACGGTTGCTAAGGCAACACCCACCACAGACGAAAGATTTGTAGCGAGCAGGACAGAGATCAATCACTGCAGACATTACGGTGGCCTGTGAGGACCATGGTTTTGATCCAAACAAAATAAGAGCGCGAGGAGCTGAACGCTGGGAGAAGCAAGCACACTTTAGAGACAGAGCTATTTGTTCAGCTGCTGGTTAACATCTAGACACTCTGTTTGATCTGGGACACCAGTCTGGTGTGTGGTTGGCTCGTCAGATGGACCGGCCGAGATTTGTGTGGATGGATGTGTGTTTGTGTGTGTCTGTTTGAGCGCGTTTAGGTTTGTTTCTGTGTGTGAGTGCGTATGCAACGCATGTTTACGTTAAAGGAACACTTCACCTGTAGGCTTAGAGGCGACCCTAGAAAGTTTGTAGGTTTATCCGTCCCTAAGAGCCGAAACTACAGTCGGTTTGGATTCACAGGAGTAACAATATAGTGCCAAAAAAAGCGCCTACAAAAAAAAGCATCAGTGTCTCAAAACATCCACAAAATCATCTCACATCAGTATAATCTACTTCTCCACGTTTCATCTATATGTTGAATATGTTCCCAACACTCCACAACACTAGTTTCTTCACAACAAAACCAAATACATCCTTGCAGTTAGCGAGCCAGTTAGCTTGGTTGCTAACAGGAGTTCTCACAGTTTGTTCCAAAAACATATTTATATCATCGACTCTTGTCTTTTGACTGTCTGTAAACCAATCCTATTTGGTGGAGCAGTTTACACTCTGACGGAGGAGGTTAATAAATAAAAGTGCATGGTGCAACACATCTGATAAGCTACAATGGCTTCTTCTATTTTGGACTCTCTCCGTCCTCGGAGGTCAGCACTGCCAAGATTGCTTGCTTTTTGGTCAATGCTTGTCACCAAAGTTGAATTAAACATGAGAAATGTGTGCAAATATACTTCACGCACACGGGAATCCACTGATCACAGATATTTGCAAAATGCTGCCATGATCAATGCAGTTTTAAAACACTGTTGTGAAAAGGCTTTTATACAGCAGAAGCTGTGTGAAAAGATTTCATGGACAATTTGCTTCTCTTTTTTTGCTGTAACTCTGGGTCACCAGAGGAATCCTTTTGTAATAGCTGTGAATCAAAGCAGACCACAGCTGCAGGCTTCTGCAAAAGCAGCAAGCTATAAACTTTTCAGAGACACCTTTCAAGCCTGAAGGGAGTGAGAACTTGATACTCAAAAAATAGATTTTCGAACGAGTATCCCAAACAGAATGAGGGACAAAATGATAGATGCTGCTTCACTTTAATGAGTCATGCTGATGAACATAAGAATATGGACGAGTAATGCTAAGGACAGGAAGCAGTTACATCTGTGTGGCTTAACATCAGAGAAAAGGGAAATGTGAGAAATACATTGATCTCTTTCAGTCTTCTTGGCCAGGCCTCACCCACTTTTCTCATTCATCTCTAGACCATACCCAGCTGCTCTGTCCGCTGCCCTAAAGGGTGCTTGTGTGTGAAAAGAGATAATTTGTATATTGAAAACTAGCCCGGGCAAAGGCTTTCAGCTTGTTTTAAGTTAAAGGCCAGTCTGTACACTGGAGTTTAGAAAACTACACTGGACATACAGCATGTACACCTCTGATGTCCTGACTTGTTCTATTTTTCCAAATGAAAAATGACACCTCACCTTGTTTGGGGATATTAGCGATGGCAGAGATAAAGGGGCTAAAGCTCATATGTCATGGCAGCTAGTCAGCCTCTCATTCTCAACAAAGCTAACCTCAGGCATAAGACTTGGCTGGGCAGGCCTATAGCGCTTAACCGTTGGGATGTTTGTTTGGGGTAACAATACTATGAAAATGCCGCGGTAGGACAGCTGAAGAGATAAATGCCTTTAAGAAGGGTGCCACAAGAGAAACATCTGGAACAGAGGCATGCAAGCTTTCATCTACAGGAATCTTTTCTTCTACTTGCAGTAAACAAGTGGAAAAATTAAGCATACTGGCAGAGACTTGAATAATATGAACTCTGAAAGACAAACCTAAGGAATGGCAGGGCAGTTATGTGGCCTGCGGTGATAAGCGTTTAAAGGAGGGGTTGTTTCCAAGACTGGATATAGTCCCTCCTCATGGGCCCCAAGGAGGCGGGAAGAAGAGAATAAACGAACAGTCACACAATGTGGCTCCTCACCCACGCACCTGCGTACACTCTCTACACACACCCACACACCAGGTAGAGGGGGGAGTGTGTGTACCTGTATGGGGATTGACTGCATTATATTGCAGGTATGCAGACCAGACATATCTAGTGGTGGAGATGAATCATTTGGACAGCTCTGACACCAACAAGCCCTCTGCCCTCAGTTCCTGACGCTCCCACGTATCTCCTGACCTCTGCTCTCCACTCGTCTCCCTCCACTGCACACTGGACAGTTTGGTGTCAGGTTTGTCAATGGCATTCAAAGCTGCCAAGGTCTGCCCTCCAATTCTGCTGCTTATTTTTGTCTGCATGCGTGACTGTAAGTCAGTTTGTAGGTGTCTGTACAGTGTGTTTACCTGCAATGAATTCAGATAAAATGAGATGAGGTGAGATGCATACTCCAGCCACCACTAATTATTTGGATTATTGCTTTATCCATTTAAGTTTTTTGATTAAGCTACAAATTGTGTCTATACAATAGACGCCCCAGATACAAAACGGAGAAAAGCCACAAAAGCAGCAAATCCTCCTATTTGAGAAGCTGAAAGCAGTGAATGTTTGGCAATTTTGTTTAAGTAATTACTTATATATAATAAATCCATTACCAAACTGTTAGTTATTTTTGTTAATAAAATCACCATTTTGTCACAGAAAATGTAGCTAATGATTTCAGTCTGTGTTTAAACATTAACAACCACATGCAAAAACGAAAAATACTTTTAGAAGAATTTTTGGACTTTAATAGGGAATTTTATTCCACAAAAAAGCAAATCTGGATGGCTTGATGCTTTTATATATCCCTGATTTTATGAATGTTTGTCTTCGCACTGTCAGCCTGTTTGCTTACCTGCCTCTATTGTGTATCCATCTGTTTATCTCTATCCAGACAATCTACATAGCTGACTTCATATGCCATCTGTCTGTCTCTGTCCAGCTGTCTATTCACCCTATGTGTTTGTACATCTGCCTTCCTTCAAAGTGTGTGTACCTCTATTTTAAAAAGGCCTGCTCTTTTGTCTGTCTTCCCACGCAGCAGCGTGGAGACACCAGAGCTGGGCAGGGACACCAGGACCCATGGCCCAGAGCCAGCTGGAGCCGCTGCCAGCTTGTGTTGACAATGAGTTCCACACAGTCGGGACACTGTGGCACCATGGGTCAGAAGGAAAGTATAGGTGGGAAGAAGGGACGACTGTACACAGATACAGGTGTCACTGACAAAGCTAGACCACCCAGGCAACAACCAAAAAACAAGAATGTACTTGGTAACTCAATCAAGAAGTCAGATCATAAACTTCTTAATTTGATGTTGCATGCTTTCCATTTTGTTGCACAACATACAGGCATAACCATGTTTTTACAGCGTATGTGTGTGTGACAGACAAATTTTACTGAACAATTATGTTGAAATGTCGGCAGTGGGGACGTATTTAAAATTTTCCGAGAAAGACGCAAAAATCACCGTTTGCAGACACTGTTGAACTGCTGAATTGTCTCCTAGCATCTGTTGCTGGCTTCTTAGAAAAGGCAACAATTGTCTGACCCGCTTTGACTGTTTCTGAGAAGGTGATTAAGCTAGCCGCACCAAAATTTGGAGTGCACATGTATTCAAGCCTTTATGGTAACTGAAAACGGACCAGTGCGAGCTGACACCATGTGTAAATGTGTAAATGGACACATGTAATTTACTTTAGTCTCTCCAAATCATGTGGGAAACACTGAGTAAAAAGCACATTTTGACAATTTAATTTATGCAATGGTAAAAAAAAAAAAAGCTAAATAAATGGAAAAAGGGTGAATGTACTTTTTCGGTGTTCGGCAAATTTTTTCATTAAATTTCAACTTCGGCCAAGAATTTTCATTTCGGTGCATCCCTATCAGAAAAGTTGAGGTCCTTAATGCAATCTTAGTGGATAGTTCTCTTAAATAAATTATACATATTACCGCAGCAGACAAAGGGAAAACACCTAAGGGCTATTTTTCCCCCCATTCTCCTTCATATGCTCAAATGTTTCATCTTTCAGAATTAATGAAAACAAATACCAGCAAAAAGATCACCCCACGATTAACTTAATCCATCTTTTAATGACTCCAAGAAAAGATCAGTAGATGAAGGGAGGCTGTGAACTTCAAAAATATGTTAATGCAGGAGCAGGTTCAAATCTGGCTTTAAGAACACAAACACCACAAGACAGCAATAAAGTAATGAACAAGCTCCTAGTGGTTTACGCTTTAATCAAGGTTTGTCCTGCAGTCACAGCCTGCATTATCACTGTCTCAGACAGGGGTCATCTGGATGAAAACAGTATTTCCAAATGGTTCCAGTCTAGTGCTGAAATTCCATATTCTCCCTTTTCAACATACCTGACTGCATCAGAGCTCTGCAACAGAGCATCAAATACAGATCTACAACTGACAATACATACTAGTAAGAGCAGCAATAAATACTAGTAAGAGCTCATAGCTCATATCACATCAATGGGGTAAATACCTAGGGAAGGAAGTAAGTTAACAAAAAAAGTGTAATCAATACAAGATAATTGTAAGGGGATAGAAGAAGAAGAGCACAGGACGTACATGTTAGAGGTTAGGAGTTTGAGGTGTTATAATAGGAAGTGTTCTCAGAAGAGATGAGTACTCAAGAACTTCTTGAAGTTAGAGAGGGACGCCCCTGCTCTGATGGCATGTGATAGCCAGAACTGGGATTGCTTTGTGTAAAGGTGATTTCTTCCATATTTATAAACACAAAGTTAATATAAATATAATAGAATAAATAGAAATAAATAAAATGTGATAACAAGGCTACAAATTAAAAAATAATCTGCACAGCAGTGCTTTCAGCTAAATGCTAACGTTTCCAAGCTAAGATGCTCACAACGACAACGCTAACATTCATAATTTTAGCAGGTATAATGTCTACAATGTTTTAGAGCTGCAGCAATCTGAAAATTGCTTTTAACAATCAAACATTTGATTTTTCGTTTTCAAGACAAAAACGCCAAAGACTTGTGGGAGGATCGCTGAACTTAACTACAATTCATCCTGAGAGTAACATGAGTGCCTCTATCAATAGTTATTGAAACGTTTCACAAATGTCAACATCATGGTTATGCAAGAAGAAATGTCAGAGGATCACCAATGTCATCAGGATACACGGTCTTGGGACCACGAATGTCTGTACCAAATGTTGCTCCAAATCTAACCTGCAGAATTTGAGATATTTCATAAGTTAAAGGGGCTATATGTAAGTTTTTGATTTTAATAAATCTAATTTTCATTGCCTTATTGTCAATGGGCTCAAAATTCACTTAGAAATGAAGCACACGCCTGTTTTTTTCCATTGTTTGCATCAGCCACTATTCTGCTTTTAATGTGGGGACTCCGGGTCGGATTCAGCCCTGTGTGCACTCCCGAGCCTCTCTTATACTACCACGTAAGGATACAAAACAACAATAAAGGTTTATGTGCTAAAGCCCATCAGACCAAACAGGTTCAGATGATGTCGAGTAAGAACAAAGTGAGCATTACTAAAGCTGGAGAATCATAGAGAAAGTAACATTAGCTTGTCGGCTAACGCAGAGCAGTTGCTAATGTTATCCAGTGCAAAGTTATATCGCTTTCCACATTAATTTACCAACTAACGTGACCCATGTTACTATCCTGTGTACCACTGTTGATTTAGCCTGCAAGAAAGGATGTAACGGCAGCCCGCTAATACGACAGTAGCTCGGACCTGCCGCTGTTTTCTTCGTAACGTTCAGTTTATGTTTATTGTGGTTTTACCGATACTCAGGTACACAGAACCCCACGTCTCAGTAACTAACGTGCCCCACATAATATAAAACAGTGCAACAAAACTGTCACAACAACACAGAGGAAGAGCCATCCACTAACATTACAGTTAAGTTACTTACTGCGTTCTAACTGTTATAAAGTGTGACACAATCTCATTATAATATCCATTCCAGTTCACTAATCGTTTCATTATCATCCAATACATGTAATTGTGCTGACATTGCTGAGCCTCCGGTGACAGATAACGTTAGTAATGATGGTTAATGTTACTGCAAGTGTTCACACACAATGTGAGAAGGCGATTTTAACGCGATAACATGAATAAACACAACTCACCATTTCTACAGCTGTATGAACCCAAAGTAAACATTTTGCTGTGATTAAATAGCAATAAACGGATTAAACTGATGCTGAAATAACTACAACATGATACAGATTTGTTACATACATACATACTTGGTCACAGTAAAGTACAATGATAGCTGGAATAAAGTTACAGACACATGTTTTCTGAACTCATCAGGTAGTTCAACCTCCTCGCTTTCTTTTCTCCAAGTAATGTTCAGTTTTGTCCAGTTTTTATATAAATATGAAGTCGTAGTCCGACAGAGCTAACAACGCTAACAACACTGGAACCGGATGTGCACGGAAGCTAGCTGCTGAGAAGCTCCAGTGAAGATAAATCAACATTGTAATCCCAAAAACTTAAGTAAAAAGCTAATTTAATAAAAGCAGTTTACTCCGAGCTCCTCCCACGAGTAAACGGCATAGTTGTTATAGCATAATCCAGTCCGACTAAGGGTGTTTATTTGTCGAAAGGATGCAGCACTGCTCCCTGCTCCTCTCCCCCAAGTTTAGCAGCTCTCAGTCGGCCAGCATATTTTCAATCATCCGCTCTGCCTGACCCTCTCCACACAACGCTCTGAAGCCGTCGGTGACGTACGGACAATCTCAACACTGATATGCTATCGCGACTCAGCGTCATGCGACTTTCTCGCTTGAGTTGAAAGTATTCAACTGCTAGTTGCTGCTGCACTGCTAGTGGCCAATGGAAACTCCATAATGCCCCTTTAAAGCTTTCACCTGCTGGTGGCACTACATTAAATGTCTGGGGATCACCAAGTTCATCAGGATTCACTCTCTGGGCATCATGGATCTCTGTACCAAATTTCATGGCAATCGATCAAATATAATATGTTATGTGTGGACCAAAGTGGTGAACAGACAGGCAGAGTGTCCGACCGACACTGCAATCCCTAGAGCCAAAAAAAGAGCTTATAAAAAAAGTATACTTCTGAATTAGTCCACAGTGTAACTTTACTTCAATGTCCTGAAAACAAAATGCTAACATATGGAAAAGATTTCTTTTGAAAGGTCGCAAGTCCACAACAGTCAATGTTTGTGAATGAAAAGTAAATAACTGTCAAATAAAAAGGTGTATGTGGTTATTTTCCTACTGTAGGGAGGGAAAAGATTTATATACGCTGATATGTTGTTTGATTCCTCCTCACTTCTCTCTGTGGTTGGGTCAGTGATTGATGACACTCTTCAGGAGAGCAATGTTCAGCCAGCACATGTGTGCCAGAGGGGGAAAGAGCGGCGGCCAGCCTCAAACTTGCACAGCGGAGTACATTAGGGCCAACATCAGAGGGGCGCACAAATGCCCAGAATTCAGAGCACAGTCTTTGATATGGGATGGTGGGATCGCGGAGGAACAACCCTACTATCCAAGACCAGGCCTGTAATTCCAGAGGCAAGGGCATGTGCTGCAAGGTCGCTGGGGAGAAAGAGGGAGTAAGAGATGCAGAAAGAGAAGGCAGAAATGGTACGAGGCCAGTTATTAGTTGAAGCAGTGTTGAGGACTGAGGGCTCTAGTAAATTTTCAGACAAAAAGGAACTGAGTTGCGTAGTTTGTTATGGAGGCTAAAGGCTGTACATTTTGCTGACAAGTGAAATGTTACAGAAAGATTTACTCTAAGGTGACTTCTTCCATATTTATTTTAAATAAACTTATATAAACTACAGCTGGTCCAGGACAGAGGAATGTGAAGGCATTTTCAAAGGCACTTTATTGTTTTTGTACAGATGAGACAGTCTGTACACCAACAATATAAGTAGACAATGAAAACATCTCTGCATAATGTTCCAGTCTGACAGAAAGTTTCATTGGTGGGAAAGAGTTCGACAGAAAGTTAGGAGGACAGCAGATGTCGATGTTCATGTCCGAACAAACAGTGGGGTGTTTTCTCAATTGTGCACAAATGATTTCATCCGTTGCTCTCTTTTAGCTAATCTGTAAATCTGAGGATTTCTTTAGAAGACTTTATGCACCCTCTTTTCCTCATCTTGCTTATCTCCCCCTTTCAAACAAGAGTTTTTGAAAGAATGTCGCTAAATTCAATTTAAAAGGTGTATTTTTTAAATAAAATACAAAGATGGACTTCAGTCTACTATTCAGATCTTCATGGGAGAAATTTAAGAGAAAAGGATGCATTCAGAGTCAAAAAAAAGATGGATAATGTGTCTTATCTGCGAAGGAGCAGCTGGCGAAGACAAAGCTGAAAGTTTGTGCTATGATGCACGCTCTCTGCACACACCATGCACAGACACTCATGCTAATTCAGCCTTCTCTAAAAATACTTTTACAAACCCCACTGTGTCTACACACAGTCAGTATTGATTACTGGGTTAATGCCTTTAAATTAGGCTCCAAGTAGCACACAGCGCCCGTGTGTTGTAGCATTGTGAGTGTTAATTGGATGCATTAATGTTTAGTGATGTGCTCTGTTTGTGTGTGTCATGTGTCTGCCTGCTTCTCTGTCTGCTGTCTGTATAGTCCCCTCTGCCATCTTCTCAATCTTTCTGTGTGACTAAACACCAGGACATTTGACCAAAAGATCATGAGAGAATTTCTACAGTAGTGGAGTGGATTTACTTATCACATAAGTATAGTGACATCAACTGACTCTGGGAAACTCAAATTATGACAAAAAAAATAAATAAAAAAATAAGCGAACTGTTGGCCATGCAAATGTATTTTATAGTTAGTGGAACATAAAGGGCATTACTGTACAAAGTAAACTATCTACTCTGGTCTAGCTATGAGCGGCAACAGGAAGGGAAGAAAAGCATTCCAGCATTTACAACCAAACAGATTTATCCTCCCATTTTACACTGTTCTGTAAAGTGGATAAGCTTAAAAGACTGTACAGGAGGAGAAACTTCCCCCAAATTCCTCTGAGGAAAAACAGTCCATCTTTTCCCACCTGATGCTTCAAGTTGTGACAGATGAAATAATCCACTCGTAGAGAAGGCTGCAGCCTCATGTAAACATTTTCACTTTGTGGAATGTGGAGTCTGATCTCTGGCAGGAAGGGTAGAGTGATATAAAAGCTGTCTTTCAACTGTACTAAAATATTCTGTCTTCATTAAACTCCTCAGAGTGTTTGAGATGTCTGAGTGAACTTTTGTTACTGAGATGGTAATGAAGCAACCTGCCACAGATCAGTATTAGTACACTGAGAACATTAACATGTCAAAATGTACTTAATTAAATCAAAACAGTGTCATGGTTATAGTCTGTCTGCTTATGTCCACAGTGCTGAATCACCTGAGTCACCCGAATATTCAACCCTCTGTTAAATGTCATGGCTAACAACACCTGCCGAAAATCTAAAATGTTGGCCATAAGGGACAAGCTTAACTAACTGAAGCACTAAACAGAAAACTATTTCTACAATGAGTTCCCAGTGAGGTTGGTGAAGTCACAAGTTAAGTGGTCACTCTGTACAGTGGATGACTTCAACGCAGCAGGACATGGGGATCACACACACACCTGATGTATCTGGACAGCTGCTGTCCGATGAGGAGAATGGGAGAGCTGGAGCCAAAGTTCCTGAAGCCAGATGAGTCAAAGGCTGTCTGCCTCCTACTTTATCTGTTTATCTATCTCCTTCTCTTGTGGGTATGCTTAGCTAACAGCTGACACTGTGCCTCAATTTGATTAAAACGGGGAATTATTCTGTTCTATTATTATAATAATTCACTTGCAAGAAATGAGTTTGGTCTGTTTAAGTTTGCTCTTGGTTGAATTTGCAATGCTAACAAAAAATCCTGAAAATGAGCAAAACGTTGGTACCATCACCCCGTCCACCATCTTGTGCACAGATCCACTACTGTGGTTTCCCACAAGATACAAAATATCTTGACATGAGCGGGCTAAGATAGGGAACCTCAGATTGGAGCAGTATTGATGGGAGTCTGTCCTAGAGTCTTTACAGTCATACTAAAACCACATACGCAGGCGTATATTGGCAAACCTCTATAGGTCTGCATAGAAAGTGTTTTGATTTTAAGGACACCTCGAGAAGACTTGACCAGGTGCCCCATCTGAACTACATCTGGTCTGATCACGAACTAAAGAGACTCATGTATGCCCTCTAAAAACCTATTCCATTGACACCAACTGAATATCAAAAGAAGAGCATCTATTTGACTCCGGCCTTCAGTCTGGCTGGTCACGGATTGAGGGCACAGGGGTTGAGGCTATAAGAAGGGCAGGTTGAGGGTTAGAGTAATGAGGTGCATGGATGAGTGAGCTAAAGCTGTGATTGAAGATTGAGGGTAGAGAATTAAGGGCAGGTGGAGGATAAAGGGGGGCCTAAGAGCTGGGGGGTTTAAACTGGAAGAAATATAATTTCACAAACACAAGAGGAAAGGACTCCCCTGGCAGTGAATCCACTTGTGCAAAAATCTGATTAACTGATCTGAATTATGATAAACAAAAAGGACAGTTTTTATTTTAATGGCACTATAATTAGCCAAGTCGATCGTTGACACTAAATGAAAACTGAAAAAACTAAGGAAAATGTATATTCAAGACATTTGTGGAGGGTCTTTTCCTACAATCACAGGAAAACGCCACTGAAATTTTGCCAAGAGCCAAACATCAAAGCAAAAGCATAATCTAAAATCAAAGATATACAATTATGCTGATCTGATACACTTTTAACCAAATATGCACACATGCATTTTTAATGGATCTTTAAAAGCTGTAAATGAATCATCATAGCCCAAGAAAGAGAGACCATCTTAAGCTTACAATCATCATCATTTGATTATCATGCAAGTTCAGAGAATCGCACAAAATATTAAGTAGAACCCCATGTTTCTTGAGCTGCAACTAACCAAACTGACAGCTCAAAGCAAACTTTAAAAGAGAGGGGGAATTTTAATGCTGTACTTGAGGATTCAAATTTTTTTTTGCTCCCAGTCTGACGCAACATCTGTAAGGCCAAAGCCGCACTGCGAGGGCATAATAATGAGGCTGCCTTGATCGAGACAGCTCACTGCAGTGCAGTTGAGTTGGTGGTTTAAACTGAGGCACAGATAAATATTTGCTTCCCATTCCTCTTCTCAAACCTTTAGATGAAACCTTAGAGCTCCTCACCTGACAAAGAAATCTCAAGACGACGAGGAGCAGAAACAGGCAGGATAATTACACACTTATGTTAGATTGAGGACTACAGACTGAAACACAAGAGCAGCAGAGCAAATCTGAAAAAAGGGAAACTTTCAGTTGTGCCAACACTTTCCCCCTACCAAAACATAAATATGCGCTCACAACTTCCCTGTGTACATTTTCAGCCATGCTAGCGGCGTGGCTCTAGGGATGACGATGCTGGTCAGTCAGTCATCCCCACACTTTGGTCCAGACTGAAATATCTCAGCATATAGTGGGTGCAGAGATAACGGTCTAGACCTACTCTATATTAAAGTGCAATGAGATAACTTTTGTTAGGAATTCGAGCTATAAAAAAAATAAAATAAATGAGCATGCTAAACATCAGCATATTTACATTGCCATTGTAAGCATGTTAGCATGCTGCTGTTAGCCTTTAGCTCAAAGAAGCACTCTGCCAAAGTACAGCCTCACAAAGATGCTAGCATGGCTACAGAATCATAGTCTTAACTTGTAGCTACAATAATGTAGCATTTTTTGTGGAAGGCAGGAAAAAAAGATGACAAATACAATGAAGTAGCAAAAATTTAATGAATGAAAAATTCTGAAATCCCCCAATCTTTTGTCTGCTATATGGCTTTGTTTTGCTATTGTTTTTATGTTAAGCCACTGTCATTGCTTCAAAGCTACTTTGCAATTTTCCAGGCCTGAATAAATGACTGAAAATCTGACATCTCTGGAAAGCTTACAATATCAGTTACTTACTGACCATTATAGGCTAAATGTGTATAGTTTGGTTATTTTTAGATATCTGTGCCCAGTGTTAGTTGTACACAGCTGTAGTTCAAATCACATCCTAATCTTTCCCCTTACTCAGTTTCAGACTGAGTGCCCTCACCGGGTCCTGCAGTGCAGCCTGAGGCCCAATCAGGCCCCTTGTCATAGTCCCAGTCCCAGCTAGCTGGGATTATTTTCTCATGTAGTATCTGCAGTTAAACCAAGCCATGGAGAATGAGGAAGTCCCCAATGACACCCCCCCCCCCACAGCACCCTTCCACAAAGGGGCACCAGAGGCCAATACGGGCCAACATAATCAGCCCCAACACACACTCATACAACTAGGGAAAGGACGTGAGAATGAGGCTTCACAAAGACCTCATTTCCAGATAATTATAGTGGAAGCCAATATGGAGGAAGTGAGTTATCTCCTCCAACCTAGCCTCAGGGAGGCTTTAACTGCCAATCCTCTCCCACTTTTCTAACAACCAGCGCCTGACTCTGAGAGCAGGCTCTTAGTGTGGCTCTCAGGCACTGAGATGACATGTCTTCCACCAAAAAAATGTCAGAATTTCTCATTAAAGGCCTTTGTCATCTTCCCCCCTGCGTAAACACAAACTTGACAAGCCCAGACAGGTGAAATCGGATGCCAGTTTTGCCTGCAGGGGGCAACGCCACACAGATCCACCCAAAGCTTTCGGATTACAACGTGAGATCTGAGCTGAGAGCGGCCACAGAATGTGATCGACCTTAGGGCAGCTGCTCAGAGCGCAAGAGCAAGGGACAAAGAGGGAGGAAGAAGAAAAGAACAGACAGATCAGCTTTCACTGCTCTTTGTTTCTCTACACTATAGCGAGTAAGACTGGGGCTTTCTCTTTTCTGTCTCCCACAGAGCCGGGAGACAGAGGCCATCCTTTTGCGTGTGTGTGCGTGTGTGCATGCGTGCTTGTGTGTGTGCCTACTGTCCAGTCATGCATGAGCCTCACAAGCAGCCAGGTTGCCATGAATCACACCCCTGTGACACGCCATTAACCAGGACAAATCACAGAACCACAGGGGAGACGGTAGCTTCCTCCACAGTGCCTGATTAAAAAGTAAGATATATGAGGCATGCCCACAGTGTCTGTTTCCATACTGGCCAGCTGACTGAGAAAGTGTATGCAGACACACAACTGTGCTGGCATTTTTGAATTGTTCCAAACAATCTTATTCCCTCTGCTATAATGGTGCTTCAGCAATTTCTGTCATCCTGCTCCAAGAGCAGATCACAATCTATAATTAAGGATGAGATTTTAAAAAAGTGTACTATTTTCTTCATGACCATTTGTCAGATAGGCTTTGCTCTACTTAGGGTTATGAGAAAAGGGGCAGACCAGGACAGTATCATGCTCATTCTATTTCCAGACAAGTCTGATCTAAAAAAAAAAAAAAAAAACACACCTTTGCTTTGCAGCTCATACCACTCCTATTAAACTATAATAAAATGGGCTGTCAGGAGTCTGCAGGGACTTCTTGCAGAGACCAATGTGCTCCACTTCATCCTAAGATTTAAAAAAATCCACCAGAAAAAAATGACACAACAAAGATTTTCAAAAACAGAGTTGCAGCTACAGATCTCTGCCGAGCTGGCTCCTTCACAGGATTTCCTTAAATAGACAATCATTAAAGCAATCGGTAGATGGAAATGTGGTAAACAGAAGCTTTAAATGACTGTCTTATGTTACGGCCACAGCAGGAACCTTCCCCGTCACCCAGGAACCATTAGAAACTTTACATTTGTTTCAAACGGACTAACCAGGGACTACATTTAGTTCTGGGTGCCACTCAGATAAATACTAGGATGGGAGAGACAGATTTGTAATGATTATTGACATTAAAAAACTAGTTAAAACAAACTAAACAAAGTTACGAAGTCTGCTTTCTGTCTAGTCCAAAGAGATTAAGAGAGAGAATGCGTTTGCTAATAAGGTGAGAGCATGTCACAGACAGGAGAGATGGAGTGGCAAACTAGAAAGCTAGAAAGTGAACAAAAGAAACAAATCTTAATTTAACGATTGTTTCCGCTCATTACATTCATCCAAACATGAATACAAAGAACAACATGATCATTGTGTTTTTTAATACGTTATCAGACTCAGACTAAATTTCCCAACCTTCAGTGTTCTTAAAATGTGGTGGAAACGCAAACAGGAAAGCGCAAAAGGGAATTCAGCTTCTTGTTTAGTTCCTGTGGCACCATATTTCCTGGAACAATCTCTGCCTACGTTTTGATTGAAAACTCATTAAATTATTCATTTGCATGGTCAAGAAGCAATCACAATCCCTGTGGTCAGCACGACAGGCACATCCATCTAACTGAGCAGAGTTGGCAGAGCTGTAGTCCAAGGATTCAGGTCAAGGAGCAGAGGTCAGTGGTTTGGTGACCAGAGGGTCAAGTTGTCTTGGACAGAAGGCCGCCAGCAGGGGGTCAGTGAGAGGACAGAGACAAAGGGCAGCACAGACAGAAACTGAATACGAGATATGTTGGATGTAAGTAGCCTTTTACAACCTCTAGCATGAATTAGTCTGCTGCGTTTAAATGTGTAAGTGTGCAAGAAACAGGGTTCTACACCAACCTTTTCCCAAGGAGCACACAAATAAATTTAGGAGCACAGCGAAAAATGTTCAAGTAACACAGAGTTTTGTCAAGATTTGTCGAAGTTTTTTTAAAATATTGAAATAGATGTTTTGAAAATTTGACATTAAAAACAGCTTTTAAAATAGTTAATAATTGTGTCATTTATGAAAACGGCTGACCAATGTTGCATAGCAGCATTTTCAGGGAATGGAAGAGCTTCACAGAAGCTTCAAAAGATAAAACAACTATAAATAGCCGACAAAACTTCATCACTCAACTTTAGATTATTGTATGGTTTAACATTAGCTGTTAGCCATGAAGAAACTCTTTGAAGCTATGAAACTGGGTGAGTGAGAAGGGACAGAACACAGCCAAAGGAGGACTGAGACTTTCTCCATGTGTGACCACTGGCAGTGGGACACAATGAGCAGTGGAGGAACACGGCTGACAGATCTTTATCCGTAAATGGCTGTTTTTTTTCCCCCGTATTTCCAAGCACCCCACATATCCATGGCTGGAACCGCAGCTATGGCTCCAGTTTCCATCTCAGGGGAGGGTGGAGGAGAGTTCACGCCAGAATTCACAAGACCTGCCTGGGGCTGTTCTGACACCAGCCACGGCTGCACACTCGGCTCAGGCCTCCTCCTGCTGCAAGCCACAATGAGCCTTTATTGTGAGGCTGATAAGCTAAGAGCTGAGACCATGGGAAACTCTTTCCAACTCCTCTCTGCACTACTAAAAACAGACCGAGTGCTTTGCAGGAACCAGAGACAGAGGGAGAGGTGACCACATAAAACAGTGTAGACATTCTGGGGTGTCCGCAGCAGAGAGACTGCATTATATTTTCAAATAAAAGACAGGGTTGGCTTCTTGGCTTTAAGCTATAATCAATCCAGCTTAAAGACACAAAAGGGGTTCAAGCCGTTATTTGACATTTCATTGACCACTTCTTTTTATAACACATTTCCCTCTCAACCTTCTCCCCAGGGCAGCAGCCCAACATGGAAGCCGTTGCTCAAAGGGTGGTCACTGGCTATTGATTAGGAGGGCGGCCAGCTCGAGGCCTGCTTCCCTCGGGTCATGAGGTCAAGGTAGAAGAAAGGAGAGGCGGGGGAGGGGACCAGGATGAGTTGCGTGGTCAGTAAATTAAACTTCTATTCATCAGTGTTATGGGTGGATGGGAAAGTTTACGACAGGGGGTGGAGGGAGGAATTGTTTTAGAGAAAAGTGTGGAACTTTACACTTAATGCAAATTGCATTTTAAGCCTCTGATTTATCAGACCCAAAAGAATCTGTGAGGTTTTAAGTGTGACATCATACATACATACATACATACCTACCTCGGATTGGACAATTTTATATTAGAAGCATTCCTCCCACGTGACGTTTTGTTGCAGAACATATATTATGTATATTATATTTACAATATACAAACTCAAGTATACAGTGGGAATGATATAAGACAAGTGTTTGGCTCGTCTTTGTCGAGTGCGGGAAACATTAATAGCAATTTCATAAACGCAGACGAGGCTTGACTTGTCAGCACAATGACAGTAGCTCGGTTGTCATTCCTACCAAACATTCGATTGTTTTGAATTGTATTATTTCAGGAAAGCTGGGAAGCCCGCCAGCAGTAGGCAGTCGGGAGTAGATAGATCAGATAAGGTGATTTAGTTGTTACTTAGAGACTGTACATATTTCAGTTTTTAAATACGGAATTTCTTATCACTTTTGGTTTTGGATTGTTTATGTCTCGCTGCTCTAAGGAAGTCAAAATAGTATACAGAACCTTGTCTCATTTTGGACAAAAAGGTGAAACAAAGGGGGAAATTTCTCAGTCAGGAACTAAAATTAGCCCATTTCTTAGAAGAAAACTAAAGTTTATAACAGGTTGGGTTCTATTTTCATAATCCCAGCCATCGGTTCTATTGGTTATGATGATATTGTACGTACCAAAGTAACTGCTGAAATCAAGTAACACAGCAACCTGCAATAAATTGTAGTATTCTTTTAAGAATGTATCCTATCCCTTCACTGGGTGCACATAAGTACTACAGATACCCAGATTACAGCAGTAGTTTAAATAAGGCTTTTACATTCAGCAACCACAGTCTTTTTAAACTGTGTTGGTGGTTAGATTATCGTTTGTTAAGAAGAAAAATCTACAGGGCACCGCTAAAATCTGGAGGGTTGTGTGGTAATCTGCAGGCTAACATGAAATATAAATATAAAGATTTGTGGAATCTTTCGCTATGTCCCCAAAATACTGGCTTTTTCCACCTCTGCTAGCCATACAGTGGCATAGCTGCATGGTTAGCATTGTCAGATCCAAAGCGTTGTATCTATTTTCATCAACTTTGTGGCACGTGTAAAAAAAACAAAATATTGACCAAATTATGCTGTACAGAAGCAGAATTACATCAATCAGCTTTATTGTCAAGTAGGTTTACAAATAGAAGGAATTAGCTTTGATGCTTAACAATTAACAATACACATAGCAGGTTGAAAAACATAAGAAAGATATCAATTGTATTTCAAAGGACTGATAAGAATTCCAGTTAACTGAATTATGCTTACTACACTTAACTTGAGTGGGTAACCTGATTAAAACCTGATTAAACATGCATATTGCAATAATCAGAATTGCCTTACTTGAGTCATAATCAAATTAGTGGAGTAGATGTACAGTGGTTGATCTGATGACTTAATGACTCACTAGTTTACACCACATAGAAATGATGCTCTTTACAGAGCATGACAGCTTGTTGAGAGTTACAGGAAAAAAGTATTTACCTAGTCTGTACATGAACTGCAAGCAGCGGGGGCCGTGCGAGTTGACTGGGGCGCCCCGCCGTGGCTTTGGGGGCCCGTGGCGAATAGATGTTCAGAGTTTGAAATTAAAGGGACTTGTGGTTATGCAAATCTAAAATGAATATATGTCCATGGGAGTGTTAATTGATATACGATTAATAGTGCCACCTAGAGGCCGATTGACGCCAAATTTGACACAGCCCCACGGGAAGGCCTGCCAGATAAGGACACTGCAAACCTAAGATATAACATCACATCCTGTTTTTAGTGTTTTTTGCAAACATTTGTTAGCTTATAATCGGGACATTGTGCGGCGGATCAGCTTGGTCCAGAGATGGTCTGTGCCAAGTTTGGTGCCGATTGGACTTAATTAAAATAGATTTCAGTTTTGGGACGCAATGAGCAGTGGAGGAACACGGCTGACAGATCTTTATCCGTAAATGACTCTTTTTTTCCCCCGTATTTCCAAGCACCCCACATATCCGTGGCTGGAACCGCGGCTAGATTTTTGCACCTAAGTTACTCTTGGGGCTGTGAACCTACCCTGTGAGTGTCGCATCTGTAGCACTTACCGTCTAGGCCGCAGTATGAGTTTTAGTGGCGGAAGAATAAAAAAAAAACCCTAATAACCAGGAGCAGTCCCCTATATAGTTGAGGTTAACATCTTCAGCACAGTGAGGCATTGCTGGTGGGAGAGGATGAGGACTTGGGACCCTATAAAACTCAGCTTCAGTTCCCAGAGAGGTTGATTAAAGTGGGGTACCCCAGACAAGCAGCATGCCTCAGCTTGTGAACAGATTGTCCTGATCAGTCAAAGCTTTGAAACAGAAAGGAAGAAGCCGAAACAGCAGATGTCACATTGTGAATGTAGGAAATAACAACCAGGAAGAGACTTCACTTATATCATGTTTGCACTCATCTTAAAAAGCTTTTGCCACCACTAAACACATAAACGGCTTACATTCTGCAGATGAATCGACTGAACACACACAGATGCAGATTAAAACAAGTCAACCAAGTCAGAGCTTATGACCTCCGCCTTCACTTATTCCTGCACTGACCTCATCCCCATCCCCCAATCTCCTTCCCCCTAATCCAGCCCTACTGGGTGGCAGACAGCAGCATGGCCTGATGGTCAAACTGTGTCTGTCTGCTGTACTGTCTGTCCATCTGCTGGGCCCCAGCAGTGGTTCACAGAAATTAAAGTCGTCTAGAAAGTAGCCAAAATCTCTAAAAATCCCCCTTCAGCTGTTCCTTTTATTTCACTTTTCCCCCTCAGTTTTAATTCCTGAGTGTTAGTTTCTCTAAGCTTGGTCCAATTTCATCCAGTTTCATTAACACCCTGTACACCCTATTACCCAATGCACTACAGCTCCACTGTGAATCTCATCCAGCTCATTACCACTCTGGTCCCACACAGATTCTTGTCTATGCCCAGACACCACCAATGGTCGGGGGGGCGGGGGGGTACAATAACGGTACATGGGTTGACTTGATCCTTTCTGGAAAGAAATTGAATTAACCAGTGTCAGTTACAACTGGAGGCAACACACTAGGCGTCTTGTTTTGTCTTCAGCATTTTTGTTTGGTTTAGGGATGCAGGGGCATGGATAGGGGTTGGTTTTGAATTAGTTTGCGTGTGGGTGGGGGACTGCACTAATGTCCTGGTGGCCTTTATAACTACATTGAAAAGCACAGCAGGGAAAGTGAGGTCTTGCTCGGCAGAGTTTATTAAAACTGCAAAAAGGGTGAGTGGCCACAGATGGTGCTGTCAATAACCAGTCACCCACCCATGCAAATGCACGCTCATGCACAAAGCACACACCAACACCACACCTAATACCATACGACTTGGTGGAAACACACACACACCTCTTCTATAACCGTGTGTGTGTGTGTGTGTGTGTGTGTGTGTGTGTGTGTGTGTGTGTGTGTGTGTGTGTGTGTGTGTGTGTGTGTGTGTGTGTGTGTGTGTGTTTTAAAAACAGATGGTAAGTGTGTGGATGGATGTGTGATGTTGTGGCTCCAGGGGGAGTTAAGATTCCATTAGTCTTTCAACCTCCAACCTCCATCAACACCTCTGAGAAGCTGTTAAGATGGAGCATCACGGATCCACCAATATCCACTGTGTGGAGTATAACTGCAAGAAGTGTAAAATTGTTTATTTCAGTGACAAAACATGCAACATCTGTTCATTGAAATGGCATATGAAAGCCATTTAGATTAATTAAAGGCTAAAAAGAGAAGACAGCAAGAAAAGTGGAGGAAAGTTTAGAATAGAAAAGGTATGAGTCCAATATCACATGCATTATTTCAATGGGCTTCAGGGCCCCGCAAATGCTATGTCTCCCAGGTTGCCATTCCTATTTGGACAGATTTCTGGATGACTTTACACGGAGAGAGAAACACTTCATGTGGCTCCAGCACGGTGTTAATGGGGCAAGATTTGACAGTCACAAAAAGGTCATGTTATAGTGACAGCTGGCAATGGATGTGCTCCCGCCCCCAAACTCCCAACTGACAATATTTACTAATCAAGAAGGCAAAGGTAACATGAGGACACAGGAGTCTCACAGCTGTTCTAACTTTCATAATGATTCTATTTTTAAGTAGAGACTGTGTGCATTCATAGAGACAGACTTGTACCCAAAGAAAATAAAATAAAGCATCAGTTAGTCAATCAATTAGTCAGTGGATAGAATTAATTGACAGTTACTCATCAAAAACTCAAAATAAAGTTGTACTTTGTTGTATGTATAAAATATATTGACTGTAAAGTTGACTGTAACAGAATCATGGACAAGTTTTGGGTTCCACTTTCTGTGAAAGCACTCCGCAAGCGACTGTATGTATTGACTATTTGCTTTAGTACTCATAATCTAGCATAGTTTTTTCAGTTTTTTTAGTTTCAGTAAGATGAGCCCAAAGAACCTTTCTAAATAAAGAGACGGCAGTTTCAGTACACCATACTTGCCTGGTGACACACTGGATTGATTTCACCATGAAGGACCAATTTAAAGCAAAATGACACTGTACATTACACAATCCATTGTGTAATGGACAGTGACCAACACGTACACGCTCATTTTCTGCCACGCAATTGGACAACATTAACTCCCACTATTACAGATGTAAAGAAACTAATGACTTTTAACCACAAGACAAATCCCATTAATTTGAAAGATAATCAAGACCATACCACCTCAGAGCAGTTTCCTGCTTTTAATCCCTGTGCATACAAACATGGGAGCAGACCTCTCTCTTTGAGTATGCAGAGGGGCAGGGCTCTGATTTCAAACGGCAGGGAATGCAGGTCAAAGGGGGTAGCTTTTATGATGATCTGGGAGAGGACCCCTGACAGAGGCTCAAGGGGTCCTGTCATCGGAGTCACGACCCCCGGGCCACAAACAACACTTTGCCCAAGAGAAAACACCACAGTGTTGCTATGCCCTGATCCACCGATCCACATGAACAGAGGACCACAGAGAACGCCTGCCAGTGTACCCACAACCTTTGTCTAGCCTGCTTAAAATTATTTAAATTGACTGTAACCGATGTGTGCTATAAAGCCAAAACAAATTCCACTGTCTTAACCCAATCTTCTTAATGTTTTTCCAAAACAAGCCTCTTGATGTAGATGCTGAATTTAGCAATTAGCAAAAATCAAATCCCCATGCTGCAGAGCTTTTTCTATAAAAGGATCATTTCCCTGAATTGCCAAAAAGACATCCATTTTCATCTGTGAAAGGGTAAAAAGCTGTTGCAGGGTACTTAAGAAGTGAATGTCATCTGAATGACAAATCCAGCCTAAAAACAGTAGTGTCAGCCATTGTGCGGAGGCTTTCAGACAGTCACCATAGGAAACTACATTAAATACCTCACATCTACTGACTTGAATAACAATGCCACTCAGCACACTGTTGCTGCCATGCCTTTGAAAAATGCTGAAAACACATGGATATAAAGATGACGCTCTCAGAAAAAATGGGAATTGTTGGTGTACATCTGCATAACTGCTGGATTACTGAATGACGGCAGACGAGACGACCACATTGTACGTGTTATTTGTCAAAATCGGGACAGTGAGCTTTGGGCTGAAGATCAATGTGCTTTCATAAGATGTGGCAAAACTGCCAGATATTTGTGGAAATATTGTTGGAATCAAAACATTTTTTTTAAACTGTGAGACAGTGAGGATGCAGGCCAAAAGATCAAACATCAGCTCCGGCTGTTCTGAGCTGCTTGTTGTTCTACTTCTTGAGTAATCAATGTCTGTTCACTGTTAGCCTCTGGCTGTCACAGCTACACTGCAGATGTGAGCCCACTCATTATCACTGCAAACTATTAACTCACAAAACGCTTTACAGCTGCAAAAAAAAAAAAAAAAAAAAAATCGGGAGCTGCTACAGAATAGCCTCCTTAACGTTGACAGAAATCATTGTCATCCACTACTAACTACTCATAAACTTGCGAGCCTGACAGCTATTATTTAAAATAAAAACAAAAACAGGGTCTGCATTTGCAGGAGTTGTCTGACCTACTAAAGAGTCATTATTATGCATGACAAGTATAAAGACAGAAAAAGTAAGGCCCTAAATGTAACAAATGATTATCCTCATACATCCTCAAAATGTCTTTGTCCAAAAAATACATTTCAATGACAATAAATAAAGCAACTCTAAAATTGAATACCAGCAGCGTATTTGCAATGCAAACAGAACAAGTACAGTACTTTATGCAAATAGCAACGCATTCCCTGTAATGTTCCTGTACGAATAAAAAAAAAAAAAATATCCTCACGGGAATGTTTACAATGCACGACAAACCCCAGTGCATTACCCTCGGAAGTGAATTCAACAAAACAATACACCTTAACATTGATTTACTGCAGCTACGGTGGTCTTAACAAGCAACAGCTATTATCAGCATCAGGTTGTTGTTATTACCCCGCTGGGTTCTGCTTGACAAATGGGAGGCTTCGTCATCTCTTGTTCAGCATCCCCTATGACTGTGCATCATCCGCTATTATAGGCTGAAAGCCCTTAGTCATCACCGCAGGGACAAGAAAGGGTGCTGAACATTCCTCGCAAATGAGCTTGAGCTCAACTCAATGCAATCTTGTAATTCCTCAAGCAGTACTGGTCCCTTCCATACTCTACCCCCCTTCTAAAACCTTGGGACAGAACCCCCCCCCCCCCTCCAGATTTAAGGTTGTATATGGCGACATGAAAAGGTGGTATTTCAGCATGCTAACTGCTCTGAAGAACAGAGCTGGTTGGCTTGAGGCCAAATCCCCATGGTTACCCTGGAGCAGCAACTGCCTCTTTCCTGTGCTGGTCTGTCTGGGGAATAAACTACCACTACTCTGCATGCATGGGGAGGCTTGAAGGAGACAGAGGGGACAAGGTGAATTAGGGTGGCATCATTGTGGTGCCTTGCACACCTCTAAATCACCTGCGTAAATCAGGGCAAAAGGCTGTTTCATGGTTTGGAGTGTAGGCTCGTGACATTAAGCAGGAAACAGAGAGGGTGTAGAGTAGTAAAATAAATTAAAAAGGACTTCACCGCAAGCAACCAGCTCTTCTTAAGTGCCCCTGAGCAAGACACTGCATCTTAATACAGGTGTGTTGCCTGGGCTTGTGCTCCTCCTGGCCTTCAGTTAAATTACCATGATGTTATGCTGTGGGAACAATAACTACAAAGTCTCACACCAACTGAGAAATACTCAGCGACTAACCTTGATGGTAACAGGTTGTTAAACAGGTAATGATAATAAAATACACCAGACAAAGTAGTGGTAAAATGTGTTTGAGCAGATAAAGGTTGCAACCTGACTGGACATACAACCTGAACAAAACCGGCACCTTAATAGGCTACAGGCTACCTGTGAAAGATAGTGATCCCTTCTTTCAGGCCAATGATGAATCTCCTGAGTACTTTCATTGGCTTTCACATGCAAAACTACTTAACAAAATACTTAAAAAGCCCCCTCCAGAACTCAATTGCCAAGCTTTCTATTTTGCTAATTAAGTTAACTCCCTTATAATAGTGAAATAGTCTACTATTACATTGGACCAGGCCTGAAAGTTATTTAACAGAAATCCAAGTTATATGAATACAGGATGCTTTGGTGAAACATGTGCTTATTTGCCTTGCAGTAAGAACCGACAGGTCATTTTTTACCGACGTTTTTTTTATTTTTTTTTATTTAACACACCGCATCACTGGTTTGTGCAGGTAGTGATGAACTATGGTTAGCCTGGTCCCAATTAGTCTCCCAGCGGCTCCAGCAAGCACATTTCCAAGCGAAACATTCACCCTCTCTTACCTTTGACCTGACTCTCGTACTCCGCGATGATTTCTTTATCCTTTTTGAACCTCGGCGTGGACATTTTCCCTCTCTTCTCGTGTCCGAAGCTCGCTGTAAACTTCTTGCAAAAACAGTTAGTCAACAAGCGGGATCCTACAGCAGGCGACGCATCCCACACAGGACGAGAAAATGAACGCGACGGAGAGAAGAGGCGCGAGACAAAATAACACTTTGAAAATGGTTTCCCTGCAACAAGCCCGACTTGGAGCAATGAAGAAAACGTTTAGTTCTTCATTGTTCCTCTCCCCTCTGGATAAGCGGTGGATATACAGCAGGGCCAATGCGCAACCCTGCTCCAACCAATGATTCCACTCAAGTACCAGAGCAGTCCGCGCGGCGCAACAGCGGTGCTGCTACCACAGAAGAAGAAGGAAAAACAATCACGCAACTTTCAGGGTCTCCGTGACGGCTTTTCACAGCTCCCTGTAACGTAGTGCCAACAACCCGTCCGGAGGGCTTTAAAGTCCTGAATTGTACGCGTGTGTGCCTTTTGGTTGTGTTTTCCAGTTTGGGACCCACACACACTTCCCCCCGCTTGTTCTCCCTCCAACTCCCAGCAGGCTCAGAGGCAAACAGGGCAGGCCGACTGCAGCACACGGCAGCTGGAGCCGGCAGCAGGGAGAGGACAGGAAAGAGAGGGAGGGATCTGCACACCCACATGCAGCTAGTGGACACCAGTGGACTCACACTCCTGCTCCCAAATCTGAAGGCTTATGCTATTTGTCCGTATTAGTCAGCTGTAGGAACGGAGTATGACAGCCAACGTGACTACAGGCTTCTGCAATTTATGCGTAATGGTTTTCCTTATACATGTAATGAAAACAATTATATGTCAGGTGTTTTCATTTCATAACAAGCACAATGGCTTTTACTTTTGCCCTCATTTAATCAAAAGACAGATCCAATGGATATCTATTTAAAATATACAGACATACAGTGCTGTACAAGATAGAAAAAAAGGTATATATAGGGGACCACGGCTGCAGGGCCCACATATTTCCTACAGCTAATATAGCTGTGGGCCCCTAAAGGTAATATATCATACATATATTTTATTGTTAAGAGCAAAACAAACTTTGAAGATAACACCATGCTTTCCCTCCATTATATTACAAAAATTAAGGTCAAGTTAAGTTTTTCCTCTTAACTTTAGTCTTTAAATTTCAACTGAGATCACTGTATCCACTAATAATCGACTGGTCCACAGCGCCACCTGCAGGGAAAGTAAAAGCACAAATTTCTCTTCAGGACAACACTCCAATTTATTTGATTGCACTTTCTTAAAAAAACATCCATGCAGCACTGTACTGAAATAAATATAACAAAGAAGAAATGTTTTTGTAATGTTTTGATGAAAAAAAAAGCAACACATGCCACAGCAACAACATCCATTTTCAAGTTGCTCACAATATAAAATAGCTCAATGTACCATTTTCAAACAGAACCTAAAAACACATGGTCTCATTCTACACCTAATGTTTAGTGTTCTAAAAAATCACAATATTAAGTGCATACAAACAGAGATATAAAACACAGTTAAATTAACATAAATGCTTTTAAATGCAAAGGCAGTTTATCATTTGGACATTCACCACTGTAAACATTTAGAGGATACATATACAGTAATGTCATGGGCCCTTTACTGACTAGTAATGGCAGCTTTACAACTTTACTACATACATAAATGATTTAACCCGCAAAGGAACATTACACTGAACATAATCAGGTACACTACACCAGTAGTATGTCACATTTCTCTACAAACCACCAAATAAATTTAATCAATACTGAATGTCTACCCCTGTGTATCCTTAATGGTTTGTGAATTTAGCACCGCAGTCAGCTGCTTTTGAAGAAAGACTCCTCGATGACCTCAGTAAACCTCTCCTTCATCTGCTGACGAAAGCTGGCGTACCACTCCAACAGCCTCCTCCTCCTATCCACCCTCTGCTCCTGGCTCATCCCTCTCTCCCTCTCCAAGATGGCAGGCAGTTCTTTCCAGTCACTGATGAAGATGAAGGGTGCTCCTGCAGCTTTGAGCAGCCGTAGTGGAGAGCTGGGCCCGGCCGCACAGGTCCCAGGCGTCAGTATATCTTCCACCACTGGCACTGAGCCATAAGAGCAGGCCTCGTAGATGCGGTAGCACTCTGTGTTGATCCCGACTGGGCAGAGAGTGAGCTCGCTCTGGGCCAAAGCTGCCTGATAGCGTCTCAGACTGTCTGCTGTCTCCTGAGGGAGCCACCTGAGGCAAGGAGGAAGGAAAGGATACTTAAGTCTACACTTTAAGCTGCTGTAATAAATTTATTAATTATAGATATCTTACGTTTACATGGCCAAACAAACATAAATGTAGCTAGGGCTTAACAATTGTTCAAAATTTTGCCGAAATCACAATAGGGCCTAATGCAATTTACAGATTGAAGGAGGCACAATATTTGTTAATGTGGTAGGTAATGTGTGTCAAAATACCATTTTAAATTTAATATTGACGTGCTGCAGAGATGTCCTGGCCTACACATCATATTCTAGAAACTTAAGAAAACATCTTTGTTTAGTATAGATCACTGCAAATATCACACCATAATTAATCTCAGTGTTTTTCAATTAAAATGAGAATAATTATGTAAAATATGATCATTACCCCTAGTAGCGTAAATCATATCACAATTGCAATATCAGTCAAAATGATCGCAATTAGATATTTTTTCAAATTCCGTCAGCCCTAAATGTAACTTCTGATAACACCAAAGTTCCTGACAATATCATCATTCAAGAAAAAAAAAGGATTTTTTTGTTTTTTTTTTGCAATTGCAGTCTGTCTTTAAACAATAATCACATGTACATATGTGCTTTGAAAGTGTTACTAGTCAAGGGAGTCCTTACTCCTGTCCCTACGAGCCATGAAGCGATCACTTCCTAACACAATTCCAATATAAGTGATGGGGGACAAAATGCAGTTCTCAGTCTGTGCAAAAATGTATTCTAAAGTTCAGCTGAGGCTAATATGAGGCTTCAGCAGTCTGACTTAGCAAATCAAGTGGGTATTTTCTAAAGCTTTTTAAGTAGATATTAAACACATAAGAATTTCACACTAGAAGTACTGTAGCTTTGAAAGCTGAACTTGTTTTGGACAGACAGAGGACTGTGTATTTTTAAAGTGTTAGATCCTCAACGACGTTAAATCAAATTGTTTTATCATAAATAATTAAATTATTTTCGATGTTAAAAAAAAGTACAATAGAGAAACAAAATATAAAAAGCTTTGCTCCTTCATATCAGTCCTAAACAATGGCTCTACAACTGAATAATGACTTACTTCTCCCTGGCAGTGGTGATGCATTCCTTATCCAGGCCAGATTGTTTCAGCACCTGCATGAGAGTTTCTCTGGAGGAATTTTTGTAAACAGTTCCTAGGAAATTGCAGAGGTATGGCCTGTTGGAAGTGATCAGTTGCGCATTAGGCCTGATCATAGGAAACTGCCTGTATCTGCAGAGACAAGAAAAACAGAGCAACATGTTAGATAATGTTATTCATTTAAAAAGACAACCTGCATTGTTTAATGTACTGATATTGAACACCAATGATGTACACATACACACGTAGGATTACTAAGAAATGACATACGTGGCGACACCAAGAGGCCACTGGAAGACATCCTTGTCGTTGACCCAGGGGCTGTCGTACACTAAAAAGAGCAGCTCCACAAAGCCACCATTTCTCTTTAAGTACGGGCCAATCCAGTTGTTGTTGCAGTGCTCATTGCCCAGCAGGACCACAGCCACATGTGACACCGTGTGGGACTGTACCAGAGCTTGGACATGCTCCAGCCACCGTGTGGAGTAAGAGACCTTCTGCTGCTCGCGGCCATTCAGAACCAGAACCAGGCTGTTCATTTCCAGAGGGACGTGACCCTGGACCACAGCAGGACCTGTGTAGAAACTGAGGATGGAGAGGCAAGAAACGGAAGGGAGGGAGGGAGGGAGAACAAGCCAATTTGTCCCAAAAGCACGCTATATGCTTGCGTTTGGCAGTTTTTCAGTGTCCCAACTTTGTTACCTGAAGTCAATCTTTCCTGACTGCAGCTCTCCCTCTCTCCATTGTGCTACCTTGTCAGTAGGGTTGAGGGGTCCTTCTAAAATATGTTCCCAAAGGTAGAGCCCTGAGGACAAAAGAGGGGTTCAATGCAATTTGCTACTATAGTTAAAATATCAATGCGTGCAATGGCATTACATTGTACCATTGCGAGGCTTCTGCAGCAGGGCATAAATCAGCTTTATGTAGTTTGTATCTACATCTGTATGTGCACATCAGGAGTATACAGTATACACAGTTACTGAACTTAATTGGGCCTCACTTTAACTTAATAAATAACTTAATAAATTTGGAAGCATGTAAAACATTTACATCACAGCAAGGGGAGGGGGAAAACTCAAGAAAAGGCTTATCATTATTGTTTATGACTAACAATCTTAACATTTGAAGCCTTATTTATTTTTCCAAATGGTAAACAGAATAATGTCATTTTCTTACAGGGACTGTCAAAGTTGTATCCCTCTCTCTAATGGAAGAAAGAGAATAATTTGTGATTTTGCTACAAATTAGATCAATTACAGAGATAATGAAAAATATGTCTGAGATGCAGTTTAATTTGGTGTTTGTTCTTCTCACATTTGCTCTTCTTTTGGTTGGCTTTCTTTACACTCTGTGCAACACCAATACGATTAATCAACTTGTGTATCTACTTTACTTTTGGACTTGACTTTTAGAAAAATCTTGATTCTGGACATTAAGACACTCAAGATTTCTTAAGATCGCTTAAGATTGATTACATTATTATTATGTTTTAATTTCAAAGATCAATTTTACTGTTTAAGCAAATGTAAAATACAATTTCCAATCTATTCTCCTTCCTCATCTATTGGTTCACCGTTCCCCTTCATCAGCAAAGTATCTTCCTTCCCTCTGCAATTACACTGCAAACCGTAATAACATCCAGATTCTCGATTATATTTAATACATCCTTTTAATTATTATTAATTAATGTATTACATTTATACATTGTGTTTAATTATCCAACTTCTCCATATATATCTGAATTTTAAAAAAGTATTTTGGTGGTAAGTTGTATGAGGTTTAACAATGACAGCCACGCTGCAACTCCTACTAACATATGACCAGAGCTGCCAGAATGCGCCACAGCATTTTTTCCTCAACCAGTTTTGCTTGCTGTTTTTCATCGCTCAAATACTCTGTAGTTATTTAAAGCGTTTACATTATATATTTTTATTATATAGTTGTATTCGTAGTTTTTATACATGAAACTCCGACTGCACTGTCCATTTCTTTTGTTGTATTGCCCAGTTCCTGCATTTCTTGCACCTCAGCTTCAGTACTAGTAAATGTGCACATGCAGATGGAGACTTTCCACTGTAAAGTATTACAATTATTGCAATTTCACGCCCAAACCACAACGCAGACCTTCTCTGCAGGCTGTGACAGATTAATTACATCTCATGTAAGAACATGACTTACCTATGGCAGCTTTCCCCCAGATCTGGACCCTGTATCTTTTCGGTTTGTTCTTGTCAATTCGACTCAGATGCTGTTTGAAGGCCTCCCTCTTTTTGTTCAGAGCAGAGTTGTACTCCACCTGTTCATCCTCCCACGGATTCCAGTCATCTGCTAAAAATGGAGCAGCACCGCCATCTCTGACACCACCTACAGAACACACAATTTCATTCATCTCACGGGGTATGCATTTTGTTTATTTAGCATAAGAAAGAAATTGGTTTCTAGATGTCAATTTATAAAAATTGTATGTAGGGGCTAGACAACGGCTGTGCTAAGTGAAGTTACCCGAGATTGCTCCCGTCTCTTTCTTCACCACCCTGTGAACGCGAGAGATTACTTTAGTGCTGAAGAAGACATTGTATGCAGCGTAGAGGGAAAATGCCACATATGCAAAAATAATTAGAAGAAATAGTTTTCTTTTTGGTATTTTCATGTTTCTTTTCTTTCTTTTTTCTCTGATGTTACCATTGTGTATTGTTAGCTAGTCTCCATTTTTTGTGAGAGGACCCTTGTTTACATCACGAGGACCCTTGGACACAGCTGACTTCGATAAATGCCTGTACCAAATTCGCCGTTATTTTATTCTTAGTATGGTTTCTACCATTTTGGATCAACAAATCTCCATATGTCAACACTGAATATATAATATTTAATTGCAGTATTAATGAATAACTTTAGAGTTATAAAATAACGAGATATATTAGAAAAAACGAAAGGGGCACTTCGGTCACACCTCAAGTAATGCGGAACGTTGTAAAGGCAGAGTGGGTGGCTGCTAATACAGATTAGAAAGGTGCACTCAACATTTGTAAAGGCAAGGTCGTGTCGTGTCCGCAGTTGCGGGGTGTACTACTTTGGGCAAAATGATGTCCATAGCCGCTCGTCCCGGGGTTCTTTCCCCGTACTTGCAGGCAACAAAACACACAGTTAAAAGCCTGGCGTTCCCCGGAGTTAAGGAGTTGCTGCCTGCTGCTGGTAAGGCCGAAGACGGGCGTGTGGCTAGTAACGTTGGCCAGAGCTGGTAGTGGTATTGAGATGCGTGATGTAACGATACAACTTAACATATGGACATCGTACTGATTAGTTAATATTTCTATATTAGACAACGTCTAAATGTGATGTATCTTTGTTTTGATGTCAACAACAACAACTTGCTGTAGCAGGAAGTAACGTTAGCTAATGTGGATGTCACTGAAATCTGTGACCTGACCTGACAGGGTCATCAATAAGAACAGGTTGACCAAATATAGACTAGTGAGATGAATGTAATCCTGGTTAAAACAGGTTTGTGCTGACATGCTAATACAGGTGAAATGCTCATTTAGGTAAAAGAATACGTTGTATTGCTGGTTATAGAGTAGAAGACAACACTCAAAGAGTTCCTATGATGATTGACTGAACTGTGTCTCGCGTGCTAAAAGTAAACTTATCCAATTTCCACGGTCACATGAATGCACCAAAAATCATTTAGTGTGCATTTTTGATCATTATTAAAACTACTATTAATTAACATTTTAAGGAAGAAATGTGGTGATTGAAATACTGAATAATAATGACAATGACAGGCAAGCATTATTTTTAAATGTTTTTGTAAGATATTTATAGCTTATAATAAAATTAGCCCATCTGCTTATTTTGTCTTTAAAAATGCATCATGTGTCTAATTCACAGCTCCTGCAGGAATCCGTCTTGCCCACACAGATATTAAGATTCCTGACTTTACAGACTACCGCCGCCCCGAGGTCACCGACCCCAACAAGTCCTCCCAGGAGAGCAGTGAGGCAAGAAGGGTGTTCTCTTACCTTGTCACAGGTGCAAGCTCTGTGGTTGGCGTCTACGCAGCCAAGACAGTGGTCAGCCAGTTTGTCTCCTCAATGAGTGCATCAGCAGATGTCCTGGCCTTATCTAAGATTGAGATCAAGCTCGCTGACATCCCTGAAGGCAAAAACATGACCTTCAAGTGGAGAGGAAAGCCCCTGTTTGTCCGTCACCGCACAGAGAAGGAAATCGCCACAGAGGCGTCTGTGAATTTGGGGGAGCTCCGTGATCCCCAGCATGACAAGGACAGAGTCATTGACCCCAACTGGGTCATCGTCCTTGGTGTTTGCACCCATCTGGGTTGTGTGCCCATTGCAAACGCCGGAGAATATGGAGGCTACTACTGTCCTTGCCATGGCTCCCACTATGATGCTTCAGGAAGAATAAGAAAGGGACCTGCTCCTCTTAACCTGGAGGTTCCCTACTATGAATTCCACGATGACATTGTCATTGTGGGATAAATACGAGGGACTCTGTCTCAGTTCCTCTCTGTAATATGTATTTTTAGATGGCTCTGTGTGAGAGTAGCGGGTGACATAAAATATGTATATCTACTAATAAAGACACATTTCCAACTGTATGATTTAGTCATTGCACCTCTTCACTCTCAAAATGATTGTTCTGCATCATTTAGCTCTTCTTTGATTCACTGCAAATTTCCACTGGGATTCAGAGTACTTAATAGATGTCATTCCACACTACTTTGAACATTTGCTATTTTGCAAATAACATTATGTAAAACAAAAAGTTACAAAGTGGAAAGGGAAGCAAAATAAAACAGACAAAATTTGAGGGCAGAAAATGCATAGAAACACTATATGAAAGGTGGAACCAAAAATGCAAAATGAATCCACAACCGCAAAAGGTTAATGAAACACAATTTTACATAAAGGCTTAATTTGGGCTTTGGAAAAATGACATTTGTGTCACTAGCTTGAGTTCTACTTTGTACTTAAGAGGACCTATAGTCTCACTAATTGCAAAAGCAAGGATTACTTTTTTAACATTAGACAGTGACTTTTTGTTTTTCTACCTTTTTGTTTAGAGGGCAGTTGCAGCTTGTTCTATGGTTACATAAAGTTGAGCTGACCCATGATGCGAGATGTAATCTGATTCAGGAATGTGTCAGTGTGTCAAAAGACTGGAAGGAAGTCTAGAGATCAGATAAGTTGACAATTTTATACGAGTAATGGCAGCAGCAAGGAGCGTCTCAACAGTGCCAAGTAACATAAAGCACAACTGTTTTACGGTGTAATTTAATCCCATGGAACAAAGTGTACTATGTAAAACTGTATGAACCAGTGAAACAAACATTTGTTTTTATTGATGAAAAATCATTTAAAGCAATGAAGAGTTTGAATTGACTCAGTGATAGCAATACAATATACCGTACACAGATGCAAAATTGATAAATTCACATCAAATCAAAATATTCCACACTGTACAGTTGCTTCTTATTTAGAGCATAATTCTTTGTATGTAAATATTTAAATAATATTGAAAACTACTTTGTTGTAGCTAAACCACTCAGTCAGACTTTAATTCAGAGTAACTTTTGACGCAGTGATTGTAAGTGCCATTAAAGGCTAAATGAATAAATAATTCCATCAACTGATAAATGCACTTCCCATAATAAAAATTAAATAAATTAATCCAGTTATAGCTGTTTAAATTCACAATAATGTGCTAACCTCATATTAACCAGAGGTTACCAGGACTGTGATGGTGTCAGTGCCATTTTGAGTCTCTCCAGTTTCATAAAAACTGTTCCCATTCTTGTTAAGGACTCCATCTTCCTGAGCATGTGGGGCCCTGAGTCAGATTATCCGCAAACACTAATCCACATAGTGCACCTCTGCCTGGAGCTCCTTGGTGATATACCCGAGAAGGGCACCCGTAAGCTGCTGCTTCAGAGTAGCGTTGCCCATTACTAGAGCAGTCAGCTGGGCCAAATCTGTCCACTGAATTTCTCCCAGGATGGCCATGAGATCCTCATAAAGCTTCTGCTGCTGCTGAGGAGTGAGCTCCATTATGATCTGAGGCAGGGGTTTGAATTGTCCGCTGGTCAGCCAGCAGCCCAGAAGGCCTCCAACTGCACCGCCTGCAGGGGAAAAGGGTTTCAAACTTGTGAAATTTAGCAACAGTATTGATCAGTTCAACTAATATTTGTTTGCAATAAAGCTTTTAACTCTGTGAATATATTATATACGAGGTGTGTTTCAGTATACCAGTAGTGACAAACGAGTAGAGGTGGTTGTACATTTTTTTCTACAGGTTAGAGAAACTGTTTCCACTTACCAACTGCAATACCAAGGGGACCCCCGACCAATCCTCCAGCAAAGGCCAGTCCCCCAGCTGCTGCTGCTCCCTTCCCTGAGCCTTTCACTGTGGTCTGGATCTGCTGATTGGCAGATAACTCACAACACAGCTTCATGACATCATTAACCCGATGACACATACTGTGGATCAGATGTGTCATTTTAGGAGACATGACAGAAATGTGAACTCTAAGCTATGTAGCAATCTAACAATAAGCATATTTTAGAATAATAACAAATCAGGGAAATAGCCAGTCAGCTAAAATACTTCAGTATTTGTTGGTATTAACTATTCCCAAATGAACAATTTACATCAGACACAGTCTCAAAAGACACTTTACTAAACATGGCCCTGCATTTGCTGAATATCGTGGCACTCGTATTCTAATGTAACGTTCATTATCCACAGATACCAGTGAGATAAGTTAGTAATAATAATCCTGATTACATCAGACAGCATCATAAGGCATAACATTAGGCTAACGTTACAGGGTGGCATCCATAGAGCTCGCTGTGACCACAGGACACGTTATTAACATACCTTGCTGCCTAACGAAATCCTCATCAAGTTGTGTTGGGCTGATTCTTGTAATGTTACTATGATTCCAAGTTATTCTCAGCATCAGCCGGTTACGCTTGATTTCTGAGCTTGTATGATTCTGACCGCAATGCTTGATGGGAGCAACAACATTGCTGCATTCAGGGACATCCGACCAATCCCGAATTTCCCAGCTTGTTCAACAAAACAACGATTATGTGTATACATACACTACATGGACAAAAGTACATTGATTTTATAGCGTCCCGTTCTATATTCGTAGGCATTGATATGGAGTTGGTCCCACCTCTGCAGCTATAAGAGCTTCTACTCTTCTGGGAAGGAGATTTTGGATTTGTTTGTGGGATTTTTGCCCATTCATCCAGAAGAGCATTTGTGAGGTCAGACACTGATGTTGGACGAGAGGGTCTGGCTCACCGTCTCCGTTCTAGTACATCCCAAAGGTGTTGGATAGGGTTGAGGTCAGGGCTCTGTGAGTCAAGTTCTTCCACACCAAACTGGGAAAAAAATTTCTTTATGGAGCTGGCTTTGTGCACGGGGACATCTTATTATTGAAACAGGAAAAGGCCAAACACAAACTGAAGAACTTTTTTCTGCTGTAGCATAAAGATTTCCCTTAGCAAAAAATACACCATAACAAATATGCCCCTCCAAAAAGTATTGGGACAGGAGTATCCAAGTACTTTTGTACATATAGTG
This sequence comes from Micropterus dolomieu, assembly GCF_021292245.1. Lineage (NCBI taxonomy): Eukaryota > Metazoa > Chordata > Actinopteri > Centrarchiformes > Centrarchidae > Micropterus > Micropterus dolomieu. The sequence continues at coordinate 24,964,085 of NC_060171.1, read as the reverse complement.
TATATAGCATATCTTAATCCATTAATAATAGTTTAATTGGGGTTTGCCTTATACACATTAACAACACATTAAATTGATGATCGAAACATACTTACATCAAATATATTAAATGAATGTGTAATGTGTGGGGGAAATCGCATACCCCTTAAATTATTCCTTTTTCAAATTAACATATTTTAAAGGTGTATAGTTTTGCCTTTTCAGATGAATGGATAAATTGAGGCACCTCTGGCTACCATACCAAACATAACAGCCTTTAGAAATATACAGTACATTTCGCCTCACTAAAACGCACATAGTCTACCTTGATTATACCGCCACCTGATGGTGGACATGTGTTTTTTTTTTTGCGCCCCCTTGGTCTTGGACCGCTAATTATGGATTATTTGTTTTTAAAGGATTTTTGAATCTCGTTTCACAGTGCATATTTTTCCTTTACTATTATAACTGGTAGTACTGATATCTCCGATAGTATGTAAATGCAACAAAAACAGCCAATGAGCGTCTAACAAGAAGGGGGCTGGAACCATGGGTGGATGAATTTTCTGAAACCAAACTTGTTCATAACAACTACCATGTCTGGGCTCATTCATCTCTACTAAAAGCTTTGCGGGCTATTATATCTACATATGTGTGTTTAAATATTTTCTGTAACTACGATGTTTGTGCAGCTGCAGGAATCACCATGACATGTGGAGGAGGGAACTCACTGCCACTTTTCTAATAGAAAGGCCTACATCTCTGGAAATGGTCGCGCTTGTTACTGTAGCACCGCGTTGGTCGGTGCAGCAGGATTTTGTCGACTGTTTACATTCGTGCAATTGTCCACATTTACCCAGAGTACACCGGGAGACACAGAGGCACAGCTGCTTCAAGTTGGCTTCATGTGGCTGAAAAACGGAAACTACAATGTTTTTATCTTCAAAATAAAAATATGAATTGGGACGTGTAAGTAGGGCGTAACTGTGCTGCTGTTGACAGTTGTATTGGTTATGCTGCATATTAACAATTTACACACATAAAACTGTGATCACTTTACAAAACACAATACATTATTGTAAATTAAAGTATATTGATGACTTAAAATGAACTCCACTTTTACCAAATTTAAATGTTGCCCATGCAGCATTTAAGGCATGAATAATAAGAATTGAATGCTGCAAAACAATAGTAAACATAATAAAACAGACATTATTTAACACCGACCATTCTGCATGATGTGTATTTTTACTTTTGACATTATTAGTACGTTTTACTGAAAATGCTTGAGTAGGCTACCTTTACTCAAGTAGGCCTAGTTGATTGCGAATCTGGTAAAGCTGGCAACTGCCCACAGTTCATAGACTCGTAGGGACCACAAATGTCCCAAGCTCACGTTGTGGCACTTGCTTTGTGGAATTTTACTTATATGTAATTTTGAAAAGGGGCTTATGGTGGGCCCTGCTTCATTACCTGATCGTGATATTCTGGCTTGAAGAGGGACCCTGTGTCAAAATATAGTATAAAAACACTGTTCGCATACTGTATCTGTACACACTGCACAGAGAGAGGGAGGAACGGGGTTGGTAGGACCCATTAATGTCCCGGGGCCCCCAAGAATGCAGATGTTTTACTTGTAAAGTAGTTCTAAAATGTGGTATTTTTTGTTAATTTACCAATTAAATGACACGTGTTATATCACTAGGTGTTTTCTTTAGTTTATGTTCGTTTTACTACAATGAAAATAATACTGATGCTAAAAAAGCGACTTACCAATGAGGTCTTTTAATTTGAAAATCATAACCAGAAGTTCCGTTGTAATTGCTGGTGTCTTGACGTCGGACCGAGGTGCACGTAGTCGCAGCGAGAACGTCGTGGAATATTTTCTCATCTTGGGAATATTAACACCGTGGATATTTTTGGAAATCATGCAGAAATCTTGAAATGAGAGTGTGAGATGAGATCACTATCGAGAGTGAGGATAACTATCACCGCCCCATTGATGAATACGAGCAGAACGGCTCTCAGGAGTAGCTGCTGCTGCATCCATAAACACTTCTTTAGGACTCACAACAACCCCTGAGCTTTGTTTTGGGGTCACAAAACAACACATTTTACTGTTGTGCACGTGGGTTGATAATGGCTGAAAAGGTTAAAATGAATATAGACCATCTCGGTGGAGTTGCCAGGCTCCGAGAAGAGCACAAGAAGGTAATTTAAGCAGCTGACATGAAAAACGTTGCTGGGGCTAGTAACTGACGTCTAACGTTAGCCAAACCACAGCCAGCTACTGGCCACGCGGTGGACCAGCAAGGGTGTTTTCTAACCACGAGTGGATCTGCTGAAGTGCTTTTTACATTAAATATATACGTTTGAGCTCACACTATTTGTACAAACTTATTACGCGACATTGCTAAGTTGTTTTGACTGTCCGCTTTCGAGAAGCTTCCTCCCCTGCAGCCGCTCGCGTGTTCAAGTTCTTGTAAAGCAAATGTTGCCTTGAGGTGTGTGTCGTTTCTTTGCACTTCTGCACTGCGTGTTCTGCTAGTATGTGCTACTTTACATTTTTATTAATTGACGGATCAGCTAACGTTAGTCAATTAGCTAGCAAAAAAAAGTCAACGCCAAACCCACTCGCGCAGACATTCAGTCAGGAACACAGCAATACGAGCTTTCACTTTTGCATTTGATTAACGTTACAAGGATTAAGCTGAGAAAGTTGACAATGTAATCAGACTAGGCTTTGTTCCTCTAGCACATCCTCTTTCCGTTCAGTTTTCAGATTATTTGTTATTGAAAGTACGCCAGTGTTTCTCATTGTGTGTGGGGGACTTCATGAAGACTGCAACAAACTTTGCACCCCCATGTCTTCCTCTTCTGCTTCCTTGGTCTTGTTGGGTATTATGGCTGTTTGTTTTTCCTGTTTGTTTTCACGCCATTAAATCCGCTACACAAGACTGTGTAGGCCTAAATTACATAGATTTTCAATGTGATTCATATTGAAATAATTTGTCCTGAAACAGGTGGTGGAAGACTGTGAAAGTCGGATCCAGCACTGGTAAGCACAAACTATTTCAACAGTTGAATAGTGATGATAGCCTTCTTTTGTTGTTTTTGCTTGCTTTTGGGTACACTATGAAAAGCATACATCTGTGAAAGGTCATTCAAAAGCTCAATATTATTCTTAGTGTTAAAGGCAAGTCCAATTCTACACAACTCTCCATAGGTCACAGCCAATATGGATTTTATGGCTCTCTACTTGCTTGTCTCCAAGTGATGCAATTCTACGAATACAACCAATTTGGAAATTAAATTAATTTATATTTCACTAGAAATAGTGCTACTGTCATTATCCAGTCTCACTTCTATCAGTGAAGTTTGTGTGAAGTTTTGACTCAATTGGTAATAGCGCTATGTAAGAGCTGCATATTTTATTTATAATAATAACCTCGAGTTTAGCTTCCACATTTAATCAAGCATGATTCTGTTCAGAGTGGTGGCTCTGGTCAAAATCAACAAATTAGATACTCCCTAGCCAATCAGAGGCATTTGTTTCAAGCACACAGTAATTAGCTTGTTTATTCCTGCCTCCCAAACAGTTGCAAGAAAGAGCATTTTCAGTTGTCAGCCAACGCTAACACAGTGGCTTTCAGTTATTATGTCTGATTGTCTAGTGAAATGTTGGATGGGCCAAAGACAATTTCCCACCTTTTTGTGGACAATGAAGTTGTATTCCACTCCATTCGACCTCTGGTCAGATTCAAGTTGGGCAGGAGCTATGGTGGGGAGTTGCATGATCAAACTCAGTGTACCAACAGATCTTTCGACACAGTAGGAAAAGAACAGGTGTTAATAATACCATTAACAAAGGCTCTGTTATATTTAGGTGTTACTGTTAGTAAGCCATGACATTAAGCCAGCATGCAAATTTCAATGACTCCGAAACCAAAGCAGATAAATGGAATTCAGTCATTAGTAATTTTATTATTTTCTCTAGATTTTCATTTTTACTGATTGCAGGCAGTGAGCTACCATCAGTATAAGAATGAAGGGCAAATGCCTGTTACTTAAAGAACAATAAATTCCTTCTTCAGAGATAAGTAGGAAGAAAAAAACAATCATGCCGCTTCAGACTGTTGCAGCATGCTTGGATAGCAACACCCAGACCATATACAAAAATGTCCATGCTGTTGTCACATTGCGTCTCATGACACCAAAGTCGGAAGAACGACTTCCCAACTCGGGAAATGCAACCATCCGAGGAGCGTGTGAAAACTGCGTGTGAGTGTGCAGTCTGTGCCTGATATCGCTCCTGTTAGTTTTGTTGGACAAATTACACTTTGATCATTCTTATTGTTACATTGAGTCCTGTGACCTCAAGTAATTCCCAACTCAGTTCTGCCCACCTTTAATCCAATCAGAGGACTCATAAGCCCCTTTATACAGGGAACATAAGTGGTGGCTTTTAAGTAGAAAAAAAAAAAAGAGAAACAAACCACCATAGAATTGTTTGTGACTTTGAGCGTTGTGAGGCCAGACAGGTATAGCACATTTGGACAAACCAGGTCACTGAAACAAGTGCAAAAAATGTACAAAGTTGAGCTGTGCACTCTTTTATGCTTATGTCAAGCATATGCAACCACTTTAAGTCAGCTATCTGAAAATGCTGTATCCATTGCACAATTCTCTTCTTCGTACTGGTGTAGTTTTGGTTAATTAGGTAACGTCATGTAAACAGTCTCCAAAAAACAGTTTGGTGTTAAGGGACTGTTTTCCTTTTTTACTAAAAACTACTTGAATTCATGATAAGTTGTATTAAAGTTTTAGTCCCAGAGGTTTGAGCTGACGAGGAAACAATAGACTATTCCATAACTATAGGCAGTGAGGAAAGTCTAAGAGATAAAGTCATCTGTACCACCCCCCTCCATCTCCATTTTTCCCCTGACAGGGAAACAGGCACTTCCTCATTATTCTATTACTCTACGCTCGCTTCCCATTGTTGTGTATAACATCCACAAATAAACCAAACAAATCAATTTGGACAACAATGGCTTCAGAGGAGAGTCGTGGCTTCACATGAGAACAACATTTATTTCAGTAGTTGTTGGCCTAATATTGTCGTAAATCCATGCTTTTGCAGGAAGAAAGTGTTAGGTGACTATGAAGCCCTGAATGATCGCCTTGAAACTCTTCCAGATCAACTCTCATATGACATCATGGTGAGTGTTAACCCTATTTAAAATACACAGGAAAGAGCACACACACAGTCACAGAGCGTGTGCACTGTGGGTTAGTTTTAAGATGAATTCTTGTTGCAAATGGCAAATTTACCTTTAACCAGTGCGTGATATTCTTAACTTTGCGGAAGCTGGCTCTATATATGTACGGTATATATATTTACTACTGTCAGTGAAAGTTTTATTTCTTCTTTTCTCCTACTCTCATGTCCACATTCTGCCACCTGCTTTGTGTCAACGGTTTCTCTTTTGTTCTGCTCTCTTTCCATCCGCTGTGCTATATACAGGTGCCGTTTGGCCCTTTGGCCTTCATGCCTGGGAAGCTGGTGCACACCAACGAGGTCACAGCGTTGCTCGGTGACAACTGGTTCGCCAAGTGCTCTGCCAAGCAGGCCCAGAAAGTTGTCGACCACAGGATGAAATGTGAGTGTGTTTTAGAAAAGACTGTTAGTTGTCTTCTCTTAAAAAGACTAAATTGGTCTCATTTTAATGAAATGAATCAACACTGCCCTCCTTTATCCAGCAGAGGGTGTTGCTGCATTAGGTCTTGACAGCTTGGCTGAACACTGAAGAATCACAAACAGAGACAAACTTACTTTTAGCTGAGCCGTTATTTACCATAAAATGCTGGGAGAAACTTTCGAGATACTTGTGGAGTATTTTAGGGATATGTTTAGTGAACTGTAATGCTGCTTCTAAAAACTGTACTGAAATCTTGGCAAATGCATGATTTTTGACTTACCCAGGGTACTTTAATTTCACATGTGGTTAAAGGGTTTGAAGCTGCAAGGCACATTTGCAGCACTTATTCGCTTTTGCATTCACACGTTACAGGTTCGCCGTTGTCACTGCGTCTGTTATAAATCTTGTGATAGCATTTTTATGCTTTTGTTCTCTCCTGCGGTCAAATCAAGTCCTGTAAATGCAACATTATTGTTTGATCGAGTGCAAGAAATCTTTGAAGAAAGAAAAGAGTTTTGTGCTAGTTCTAATACGGGTTATGCACGTTGCCTGTGTTTCCCCACTGCTCATTCTAGGCCTGAAAATCTCATATTAAGTCAAATGGGTCCAAGTAACGATCTTTGATGTGAACATTATTAGAGTGTTTAGTGAAGCAGAAATGTGATGCCACAGCCCATCCGCAGCCACCACCACCCTCCCCCCATCTCCTGACACTGCCCACCCCGCTATTACAGAGCTAAGTGCTGTAATACAAACATAGCTAGCTGAAATGTGTCAGACAGTGGCTGAGTTGTCAGGCCTTCTGTGTTTGACCTTTCCTCACTTCCAGTTGATGCACTGACTGGAGGGGCTCCCAATCGCCATGGAAACAAGGGCCCTCTGCTGCTATTAGTAAAAGGGCTTAATTGTTGTCAAGATTTAATGATCCGGAGTAGTATTCAGGGCAGAAGATATTATGAACTGTTTGTGTCATCATTTTTCAATTTTTCTCCCCCCAAGTTGTTCAGGATTTTTAACTCTTTAGCAGGTGGCTGTCATTGTTATATTCAATGTTTTATTTAAATCAGCCTGCAGCCAGTTTTTTGCACATTGTGTTTTGTCAGTCTCCCTCCAGCTATCTGAATGCACATTTTGATGGTGATGTACCGTTTTTTCTGCAGATGTGAAGAATGAAATAGATGATCTGTCGAAGACGATGAAAAACTTTGAAGCCAGAGTTGGCTTTGCGAAGGATTTGGAAACCATCTCGGCTGTATGTTGCATTACTACAAGTCGCCATAAGATATTGTGTAAGACATAAATGGGGACAGATGTATTGACCTTTTTTCTTCTTTAGAGTAAAAGGGACTACGTTGACATTAGAGAAGATGTCGGAAACAATGATGCTGTTGTCAGCAAAGGTATCTTCATCAGCCTTTCCCCAGCCCTCATTTTATTGGTACATCTTGGCTTATGAGAAAACAAAGAAAGTATTTTAACCAGCTGATTAATTGTGCACCAAACCTCACATCGGCTTTAACAGGAAAGCAAAGAATAGCTCACAAACCAAACTCTAAGCCTAAGTCAGATGGCATGTTGGATCTAAAAGAGGAGGATGAGGAGACTGAAGGAGAGGGCAGAGATGGAGGGAGCCGAAAAGGCGTCGTGACAGAGGAGGACTTGTGGGCTCGATTGGATGAACTCGAGAAACTGGAGGAGCTACAAGATGAGCAGGAAAGGTAGATGAACGCGCTCAGGGTGTTTTCTTAGTAGCCTTATTTTATATTGCACATTTGTAAAAATGTGAACGTCTCTCGGAAATGTTTCTCTCCAGATTGTCTGATAATGCAGACATGAATGGTGAGGACACATCATCCTTATCCTCAGAAGAGGAGAAGGAAGGAGATGCTGCGCCTCCGGTAAATGGGCCAAGTCTGAAGCCCAGCTGGACCTCCGTGTCTCACAGCAAAGCACCACTCAGCGTAGACCGAGAGGAAGAAGACGACGAGGAAGGCAGCTGTTTGCCTACCATCTTTTTCTCTCACACGGTCGAACCCAAGAAGGTCAGTGTGATAAATGTTATGTGTAAAGTGATTTTTTTTATTTTATTTTTTGCCAATTCTTCAGTTTAATTCTGTTTCAGCGACTTCCTCTTTACCCTGTCTCTGTCTTTTGCTTTAGGTGAGGATAAACACAGGAAAAAACACCACACTGAAGTTCAGTGAAAGGAAAGAGCAGAAGGAGCAGAAGAGGAAAAAGAAGAACGGACACTCCCATCACGAACTTCACAAAATCACAACGCCAGCGGACATTTATAGGTAAAAACACAGTAAACCAAATTTATTGAATTGGAGACTAAATTTAGGACAGATTTACAGGTATGAGTTGGGTTTACAGGTTCCTCTCCTCTGATTAGTGAAGCTAGTCTGTTTTTTGTTTTGTTGTTGTTGTGTTTTCAGGTTGTTTGTGGATGTGAAGAACGGGGAACTCATCCCCAGAAAGTCCATCCTGAAGTCACGCAGCCGAGAGAACAGTGTGTGCAGCGACACGAGCGAAAGCAGCGCGGCCGACTTCGAAGAGCGGCGGATGATTGGCCGCAGCTTCAGCCACGACGAGGCAACGCACAGCGACACCAGTGACGGCATCACGGAGGAGGACAGTCCCACAGTGGTCCCACTGCACCCCGCCAGCCGATTTGAGGTAAACAACATGTCAGCTCTGGTTTTACTTCTCACTGTATAGTATTTAATCTCAATTACAGTGTGAAGGAATCTCTAATATACCTATGTTATGAAACGGTTTATGAAAATGACACCTTTGAGCCTCTGATCCCATAATGAGAACATATCAAAACTCCCACCGAAGCCTCTTTAAGTTTAAGTGGAAGCTGCATGTGGTCAAAACAATCATTAAATGTTAGTCACAAGAGGCAATCTGAACAGGAAAACACAGCATGGAAACTGTACAACCTCTTTTGGTTCCCTAAACCTTTCCCCTATGCCCAGTTTCAGTGAGATGAAAGTGATCAGTCATGAAATACCAGTTTGACACCTGTTTCTTTTCTCTCTGCTCCTCTTTCTCTCCCCTCCAGGCATTTTCAGGTACAGTAGTAGAAAAGGACCCGATGCCTTCAGCTGTCCCCCATCTGACCATCACTCCACCAGCTCTGCCGACTATACTGGAGAGGAAACAGGAGGAGGTGGTGCCTGACGGCGCCCTGCCCCAGCAAGCCCCGAAAAGAGTGTCGAAATTTAAAGCTGCCAGGCTGCAGCAGAACTGACTTTTGATGAGCAAATATCCATATTTCCATAACTTTGTTTGTTTTTTTTCTTTCTTCGACTGATGAACTAGACAAACCACCCTCTCCTTTCTTTCATGTGTCTTTCACTTCTAACCATAAAGGGTTTCTGTCATTGAGAGTGTTGAGTAGGAAAAAGCACAGTAGCAACGTTAACAAATAAGCCGTATGTGTAACACTGCTTTTTAACAAGCTCTAAACACTGGTAAACGCGGGATCTTTTTCTATCTGCTCCTCTAGTAGGGGGTTTGTTTAAACGGATTGTCTGTCATATGTTTACTTGTCATCTGCTTTTCTGCTGATTTAGGTAAGCCACTTAGGACGAGTTACCTTGTTGTTGATCATTAAACAGAATCAGGGGCCTGCTAGCTCTCATTTTACCTTCTCTTGATCTGCCTAATGAATGTATGTATTCCTTTGTGACAAGCTTTATGTAAAGACAAAAAAAGAATATTGATGGAAACTGAAAGGAAAATAAACGATTTTGGCTACAAGTCTTGTTTCCGCTTTCTTCCTTTTTAAAGAAAATATTTTCACGTTTATTTATGCTCTGTAACTGAATGTCTTAAGCAGAAACATTTTGGAAAGATTTTCTCAAACGATTGTTACACTGCATAGTAATGGTGTGTAATAGTAACACATTTTTGCTCCTGATACCTAGTGTAAATTGTTTGGATCTCTAAACAGCTATTACCAGATCCTGACTGAGTTAATATGGGCTTTTTATGAATTATTGTTACTCCTTGTAAATTTTCCTGTTGTGCATTAAAATTTGAAGACCTAAGTAAAGCACAATCTCTGCCACCAAACTTTATATGCGAGCAATAACATTTCATCAAAGCTGTAAGGCAAACTGAACACAAAATGCTATTTCCAGTTTGTAAAAGTACAATCAAATGGCAGCCTTCATGAGAGAGAGAGAGAGAGAGGAAAGTTCCAAGCCCATCACTCTGACAACAAATCAAATCTAGCATAGGCCCAATAGAAAATTGAACTGCTGACGACAAGAAGAAGGAGATTTAGATATTGAAGTCTGCAGTTAATTGATGCAGTCAGTGAACTCAGGAAAAGCATAGGATATAAATAATAAAATACAAATTTGAGATCTCAGGCGGCAGTGCAGCAACACTTAAAAAAACTACAGGCAAACATGATAATGAGTATATTGTGGCATGGTATGGTTTCACCTACAAGCAAGAGGAGTGGCACTCAATTTAGTAAAAACATGGTATCCCTTCTGCATTAAAGTTGCAAGGAAGAGAGAAGATTTTTCTTGCAGGACACTGAACTCCAACAGACAAAACACTACGCCAGGCCTATTAGTTGTATACGATGGAGCAACAAGTGGTGTACGGTTTGAACATAACAAGATTTTGAATATTGGAAAAATGTCAAGAGCAATGATGGAAGAAGTATTAAGATCCTTTACTTAAGTAGCAGTGCCAGTACAACAACATGTAATTACAATGTAATACTTCAGTAATTAAGTATTAGCAGCAAAATGTACTTCAAATTTAGGTATCAAAGGTAAAATGACTGATTATTAATGATTGATATATTAATATATATTACATTGTTATATTGTTAACACATATGCATCAATATATAAGTAAGTATCACTTTACAGTGGGTCGGCCCCCTCCAAAGGGTCACAAGATAAGTCTGAGGGCTCGTGAGATGATTAATAGGGGAGGAAAGAATAAAAACTAAAGCTCTGTCATGTAAATGTAGTGGAGAATATTTTACTCTGAAATGTAGTGGAGTAGAAGTTGCAGAAATTCAAATACTCCAGTTGTAATTACAAATAAGCACATGTAAAACACTAATTCGTTGTTAAGGAAGATTTTTCCTCAAAGTTGACTTTGGTGGTTTTAATTTATTAATTTTTATAGTTTATGGTTATGTTTTCCTGGCTGCTGAGAGTGTGGTATGACCTGTGAATATTTGGAGTTGCTTACCAGAATAATCATTTCCTGCCCAGATTAATATGTTTAGAACCAGAGGAAGACATTTTTTTTTCGTCAATAGTGAACTCTAGACTGAGCTGCATTGTTTGATGTAATTTAGATTTTTAGCGGGGCAACTCATACACACCACTGTACTTCATCTCCCCCACAAGCAGCTTTAATTAAAGCTGCAGCTTGTGAGTTGAAAGGCTATCACTCCCCTTTTAGTGAAATGGTGGGAGTGCAGGTCTCTGATAAGAAGCTTTTAAACAGGTCCTGAGGTGACTCTGCCCCCCCACCCCCACCCCCTCCCCCTCATCAGGATTATTTCTCCAAAATGAAAATCCAGGTAGCATGAGACAGATTAGGCAATGCTTAACATGCTAGAGTTGTGTTGGTGAGACACGGATCAATGGATTTATGTAGGTTAAGCTGTGAAGGTATATGCTGGAACACAGTAGAACTACATTGCAAAAAGAAATCTAGCATAGTAACGATGTAATGTTCTGGAACACACTTGAGATCTCCATTTCAGGGATTAAGAGGGATTTTAAGAGTTGATGAAGGATTCCAGCAGGTATTGTTTTCCAGACAGGTGCTCGGGCCTGAGAGGGGGAGAGGAAGCGTTGCACTTAGCTCCTAATGTCAGAGAAATGGATTAAATATTAAAAGATCCAGCCACAAAGTGTCTTGTAACTACATCGTATAGACTCACAGTACCTATAAGAGGAACTGTTTTTTTGTGTTTCTGCAAATGCACCTCAGTCGAAAATCACAGGAGAGAAACAAGTGTTCAGGTGATCCACAGCGATGTCACAGCTCTGCAGCTTCATGACACTTTGATCCTTGCACTGCTGTTTCCATCCTCAAAGTAATTCTGAGTAATTCTTCACCTCAGATAAATATCACTTTGATTTTTGTATATTTTGTATGTAAACTACAGCAAATCTACACCACAACATCAAAACCAAGGACCTGTTGCTGAGTTGGTGTCCTTTATGTTGTTGTTTTTGATTGTTTTTTTGCTTTATTTCTAAACTTCTGATTATGTCTAAGATGTTTTCAATACATTCACTTATTTGAAGTAAGAAAACTCTTCCTCACTTTCATGGAGAAAAATCTCCAGAGAAGGTCAGGAGGATGGATGGAAATGTGATAGATGTTACAAGCATCCAGTTAGGCTTCCTTAAAAGAGCCATTTGCCAACTAAAATGCTGAATCACACACTCTGGTTACTCTTCTTTTATACATTATGCCAACAAACAGCTAAGGGCACATAAAGCCCTTGCTGCAATACACACTGTACAGCCTGTGCAAAAAAAAAAAATCTGCATCATCTTTATGTCTATAAAGAGAGCAAGTTAAAAGATTATGCCGCCGTTACAGGAGAATCCATCATGGTTTCAAAGTTTTCAAATAATATAAATGTAGCCTACTACTCTTGCAGGTAATCACCTTAAACAAATGTGACATGCATAATACCACATAATACCTTCACATGCACGCATCTCAAAGGAAGGATTGATGAGGTCTGCGTGCCCTGAAGACGGCGGTGCACATTTTACGCACGGCGCCAGTCTGCTACACTTACACACCAGCGGCCAGATGAGGGAGACATACGGCTTCGGGACATGTCGAAGTATCCCGAGTAATTTTTATAAGATTTCATAACCTTTTTCTTCAAGTGGAAATACTACAGAGCAAAGCGCACCGCTGTCTTCGTCTTGCGAGGGCGTTTAAAGGTTTTCTTTTACGAGAGGAAGCGGCAGCTCAAGAGGAAATCTGGGTCCGACTGTGCGCTGGGCGTTTATGATCAAGCGTGTGAAGCGTACGGTCCGTCAGTCAGCAGTCAGTCATCCAGTTCAACATCACTCTCCTCCTCTGAACTCCATCTGTCACCTCTCGTCCTCCGCGCCTCCAAGAATTGGCCAGGTAAGAGGAATCACTGCCGCTCTTGGAGATTTACTCAAGTCATTTGTGAGAAGTGAGTGAGTTTAAGTTTCTGATAGACATGCGTTTCCCGGAGCTGCCACTGTTGGCTTCTTTTTTTGGTGGGGGTGGCGGGGGGTTGGAAAAGAAAGTAATGGCGAGGGCTTAAAGGTGACTAAAGAATTCAAACTCGATATATTGCTGTAAGAATGAGGTCTTTTAGAAGGATGTAGGAACGTAGAAAAGATGCGCGTGTTTCCTGTGTGTTTGTTTGTACATGATGTGTGTGGACCACGAACGTGTTCCACATGACGTTTTCTATACGACTACTTCATATCATATTATATTAAGACACTACGTTTTTTTCCGCATTAATGTCTATTTACAATTTAGAAATCCCACAATCAGAAAATTTTAAGTACCAGATACACCAGACCCCGTACAAAATATGGGCTAATGAAGTCGTGTGGTTGTGACTGAAGATGCAAGGTGTCCAGTTTGCCTGATGTTTATTAACGGCAACGATTGGCCTAAAATAAATTACACTAGTCACATGTTTGTTTGTTTGTTTTTTTAAGTTGCACCTTTTACTGCTGTAACAGCGTTTTTGAGTGACCATGGTTTAGAGACTGTAACCTTTACTCTCTCTCACCTGTACAGAGTGGCACAGCTACTTTCAAAGCCACCCTCACCCTATGCCCCCCCCCTCTCCTCCTGTTTCCAAATGCTCTCCTTTGAAGCGATGATGCCCCATCTGTCATATGTGAGCAAAGAGAGACCATGCTCTGCTCTTCTCAATTACTGAATTCTCCTCATGCCAGCTCCGGTGGGACAGGAGGAGGAGCAGGTGGGTGGCAGTCAGTACGATCAATCAACATGAAATATTCAGCTTTGAATATACACATCATTTACTCCTGCTGTCCTTGTTAGAAACACCACAAAAAGAGTTAGGGCGTTTGTCTGAGGCGTTTTGTAACTGGGACCATGTGTGTGCGCTGTGACACAGTTCCTGATGAAAAATTGGGGCCTGTGTATGTTCAGGTGACATGATCTATACCCTGTATGGAGACTGGAGGGGTATTTGAAATTATTATCATCATAACCAAGAGGAAATCAGAGAGAGAGTGGTTGAGTGGATGAAACTGTATTATATGTAGCGCCACAGCCGTTTTCTCATTATGCTGCAGTAAATTCATACAGCTTACATGACAAAGCTCGGCTTGGCAACTTTCTCCCCTGATAGAGGCACTTGTTTGAATACGAGGCACATGATTTGAATATCTATAATCCATGCTGAAATCAACAGGCCAGATGAACTTTTTGGCAACCTCCTACCACCACATTGAGTAGGATTTTCTCCCACCCCAAAAATGCCTAAGCTAACCTACACTTAGACTTAAAATCACTTGAAAGTGGGGGGAAAAACTGAGGCATTATTTGATTTGCCTTTTCCCCATGCGGGCCGCAGAAATCCTGGAACTTTGAAATCCTATCAGAGAATAGTCTGAACCTTTCCAATCATTCAAACTCTTCAGGAAACTTTTAATCTCCTAAGTGTCTGCCTTGTGATAATAATATCTCTGTGATGTTGCCTCGTGAAATTTGCCCGAGTACCATGGCCCTAAGTATTTGAGCTATGAGGCAATACAGTGAAAAGCATAGCCCCCTCATATGAGAACACAACAGTGAATAATTAATAACCTTGCTCCCAATTCCAGGAAAACAATAGCATATTGTAGGAACACTGCGCTAATTTAACTAGAGGAGAAAAAAACTGTCGACAACTTCGACAAAATCTGGAATGCATCGCCATTGTTATAAAGCATGTCATGAGTTTTTGGTCTAATTATTCCAGCCACTGTGGCTTTGCACGCTTCCTATACTGCTGTGTTGTATGTGTATACCATAGTGTTGCAGGCTGTATGATATTGTAGTGTAATGTTGTTTGCCTTCGAGATTAATCAGAACCCATTAAATACCCCTCTCACCTGCTGGCAGTATGCAAGGTGGAAGTGCACATGCAGGAAGCTATTTTCCACAGGCCTCCTCTCTTCGCTGTCAGCTCCCATTAAGGGGGAAGGTGTCATATCTGTAACACAGCTGAGTGCAGATGGCAGAGTGGAGGGGATGGCTCACCGATTTAAACAATGATTAATGAACAGAGATGGAAAACAAATTACATTGGACTATTGGAGGCAGGGAATTGTTTTTATGAAAATGTTAATTGTGTCTGCCAGGCTGATACCAGGAGTGGGGGAAGGGTGGAGTGAGGGCAAGGCAGTGAGGCAACCAAGGGGCTACTGATAGGACGTCTACTACCCCCCTGGCTCAGATTATTGGCGCGTCTCAGCATGCGATGTTTAGTGCCGTGCCTTGGCTTTAAGACCTCTAATGTGCCATAACTTTCAAGGTTTGGCTTTTTATGATGAACCCCATGAAGAATTGTCGCCCACCACTGCACCAATTAGCGTTATCTCTAATAATAAGTGGTTGTAAGTGACGAGAGAAGGCGCCCTGTTCTAGTTGTAATTATTGCAGGCGGGTGCAGCTGCACTACTTAGGGAGATGATGATAATTATTTTTCTTTTTTTTCCATTGCGGGTTGATTATTTAAGAGCATCATACACTCATCAGAGTAATCAGGAGAGAGTGATTAGTGGAAATCCACGAGGCTAACAGCTGCCACATTAAACACTTGCCTCTGTTGCCAACACACAGAGTCAGAGCCCTTCCATAGGACAGAGGCGAAGGAAAACACTTCACCTTCACCTCCAGGCTCGCATGTGTTTGTTAGAAAGTCAAGGCTCAGGGCACACCGAGAATTAGAGTAAACACAGCGCCCCATGAAAAGGCATGTTGTTGTGCGCCAAGGTCAATCTTCAATGCCTCAATTCACAAGTACAGGAGCGCGGTGAAGGGGAGTCAAAGTGTGATGTGGCATTTGTTTTGGGGTGGGGTGGAAGTGTGAGAAAAATTGAGATAGTTGCTGCGCAGTGACCTTGCCCTCCTCCTCTCATGTTCTCATGTTGTATTCAAGTAGGTTAACGTACAATGCCTTGGTGAACGAAGGCTGTTTGATACGGCTTGTGACACCCAATCCGATACGCAGTCCAAAAAACAGTCTCAATTAGAGATGTGTGCCACGGCCATGTCCGGTGTTCATGCTGCGTTGGTTGCCAGTGTGTAAGGCCTGCTAAACTAAGGGCTAATTCTCTTAGCCCAGATGTTGCCTGAGCACAGTCCTGGGATCCCACTGGGTTGATGAGCTCAATCAGTGAAATGATGAAAAGATGATTTTGTCCCTGTAATTACAGTGTGTAAACTACTTAGCTAGGATTGCAAAGGAAGTCATTTTCTAATTACGCTGGTACCCCGTTGTCTAATGGTGGATGTTTTGTTGTTTTAGAGAGCGCGGAGAGATAGAGATAGAGAGAGAGAGAGAGAGAGAGAGAGAGAGAGAGAATATATATATGTGTGTGTGTGTGTGTGTGTGCGCAAGACAGACAGAGGGGAGAGAGAAAGAGAGAGAGAGAGGAACTTCATGAGGGGTCTCTGCTCGGCTGCTGCGGCTGAAAAAAGACCATCACAAGGGCAAGATGGCTGCCAAATGAGAGTTCATTGAATTATCAGCCCAGTTAATGTGCCTTGGATTATGCTCTTTGTTTGTCAGTTATTTTTTCTGTAGATGCCATATCTTAATGAGATACTGTAAGTGGCATTACCAGGCTCCTGCTGTGATTTTGTGATGACTCGTTTAATGACTTTTGTTTTAGTGCCTTCAAGTGCTTTAGCAACTGAAAGTAGACACAGTTTTGTCTCTGTGTTTTTGCCATCTCTTTGCAGTTTTGCAAATATTGGGCAATGTAGAAGACAAATGTGATGTAAAAAACAAAATCATCCTGTCTCTTTAAATGATATAGTGACAAGGGTTTGCATTGGCAGTCCTGCTGTCCTTGCACCGGGGGAAGCTGTACTTTTGAAGAAAGCAAAACATGTCAGTATGTTGCGGACTGAAGATGCTCCATTCTTTGAGATCTGTGTGAGTTCTGTTGGAGCTGGCTGCCGTCCTGCAGGGCCCAACCATCTGATGCAGCCTACACCATGTGGATAGGCTTCTCTTGTGCAAGGCATCCCCTACGCACCCCACACTGTTAACACACTGCATCATACGCCAAAGCTTTGTTTGTGTCCAGAAAGAACAGGTGGTCTGTGCAAACAAGAGCAACTGTTTACACATTAGTGATTTAAAATACATTCTATATGCACGTGCCTGTGTGTGTGTGTGTGTGTGTGTGTGTGTGTGTGTGTGCGTGCGCGCATGTGTGTGTGTGTATAAGAGAGAGTGAGAGAGAGACAACATGTGAGAGTGGGTGTCTTTGCATGTGAACGATGAGGATGAGTTTAAGGAGACAGTGTTTATATTTTGTTGCGCTTCGCTGTGTGTTAGCGCCATTGAAAGCATCAGAAGAAGCTCATGAATGCAAAGTTTAACTATGACACACACACACACACACACAAACACAGCGCGATGAGGTAATGATACTACATATTTTTTCCAGAACACTCATGTACACATGTCATTTTCACATCTTTGCCTTCTGCACAGATTTGTGAACAATTTGTCTTTTGAAAGACTTTGAAGCAAGGTTTTCCACCAACTCCTACAGGTACAAACACAGCTTGTTACCACTTAGCAAACCCGCTGTTTGCAGTCTGACTTGCAGTTTCTATTCCCCGTAGCTTATAGTATGTTGCCAGAGGAACTTATTTTCCCTCTGTTGCATTCAAGGCCACTCATCTGCATTACTGAATGAGACAAACAAAATTAATTGAAA
This sequence comes from Micropterus dolomieu, assembly GCF_021292245.1. Taxonomy (NCBI): domain Eukaryota; kingdom Metazoa; phylum Chordata; class Actinopteri; order Centrarchiformes; family Centrarchidae; genus Micropterus; species Micropterus dolomieu. The sequence goes on along the minus strand of NC_060171.1, from coordinate 24,946,420 downwards.
GCCCCCTTTTGCTGAACATGTGGAAAAGCTGACTCCCAAATAGCTGCACATCACCAATGCACCACATGCAGGCCAGATTTATTTTTACAGGGCACACGCCAGATTTTTGATAGTTGTAAAAAGAGTGGCATAGATTTACTGCATCCACAACAAATGTGTATGTATTCCTTTATGAGTGCTTTAGCTATTACTCACAAGGAGCTAGTTTGTCAGTGCTGTGTGTGCTCTTTCTGTGCTCTCTACTCCCGCAGTAATGAATGGTGCTGGTTAGACTATTCTGTCTCCGTCAGGCTTTTGGGGGGCCAACAGAGAAACTCCTATAGGCTTTCATTAATCTGGCTGTCAGAAAGTATATGGGTGCTATCTTTTGTACAGGTCATGGTGGGCAGCTGTGTTACCACTGCCCTCTTCCTTGTGCAGCCTCTTCATCCCCTGACAGGGCAGTCCACAGGATGGTTGGCTGGCTAAGTTGGTGGGTGGGCGCGTGGGTGAAGTGAGACACAGGGGGCATAATGCATGGCATGAGGCTTTTACTGTCTGCACATAAGCTTGCTCTGTAATAATGAATAACACTGTTGTTATCTGCAGACTGGGAAGTCAGAGAATTCCAAGAATTTTGAAAGTTTTGTGAATTTGATGGTGGCACAACCACATTACAAAGAATCTGGGACTCAAAAAATATCTACATCAGTCATATATCTATATCATTAGACATGTCTCACTTGGTAGCAAGCCAGCCCTATGTACAAGGCTGAGTCCTTACTGCAGCAGCCCGGTTTTGAGTCCAGCCTCTGGCCTTTTGCTGCGTGTCGCCCCTGTCTTTCTCTCCATTTCCTATCACTATCCACTGCCCTGTCTCTCAAAATAAAGGTTAAAATACCCCCCAAAAAGAGAGATATGTATTTCAATAACATTATATATGTTTAAGTCAGTGATCAGTCATGATCAAAGATTTACATTAGATAGGGTACTGTAACCGTTGGTTGCAGGCTTATCTAGCTGTTTGTGTAGCAAGCCATCCACATAAATTATTAATGCTCTTTAACTGCTGTTAAAAAGAAATATGAAATAGGCACTTCTGATCTATAAATTCCAGTCATGTGTTTCATTCCAGTGTCACCTCTCTATGGATTTACAATATTGTCCATCCATCCTTGCTGACAATATGCTGCAACTACAGAGTAAAAAGATTACACATCCACCCTCTGGTAGATTAAATACTGAAATATAGAATCCTTAGTCTGAGTGCAGTAAAAATAAATGTAACAGTGTTTTATTTTGTCACAACTGAAATCATCCCGATTGCACAGCTCCCATGGCTGGTTTAATTGTGTGCGTGTGTGTGTGTGTGTCACATTTTTTCCTTTTATTGCCTGTGCTAAATCACACCTGCTCCTTGTTCGTCTATGCGCGGCCACACCTAAGAGGCGCTACTGTGACACGATGCTTAATAACAATCAAGCTCTCTCTCTCAATCTGCACCAAAAGAGCCTAATCCACTCTGACAGAGAAAACACCTGATGGCCCTGCGTACCGCTCCCATCTCCAACAATTTCTACATAACCTAGAGCACACATACACACACACACACACACACACACACACACACACACACACACACACACACGTGATGAAGGTTTTATGCCTCCTTGCCATGCTTAGTTAATCAGAGGAATACCACTTTAGCAAATATGAAGTGGATCTAGTGTATGCTAATATCATTCGCTCACTTTCTCCCTGTCAGATATGGTTAGCTCAGGCCCATATCCTTACATTGGTCTCAGCTCAGAGCAAGACATGCTGCTCACACCAGCTATAGCTGCCTCCACGGCAGCTTTTTATCCGTGTGGTTTTGTGTACAATGTTTCCATGACTGACTGAGGATGCTATGGGCCATAGGCAGCAGCACCAGCTGGTGGCTCAGACACCTTGTCATACATTTTATTTTGGTAGGCCTTTAGTTACATTCAGTCAGTCTTGATTTTGAATAAGGTTCTCTCTTCACTCAGGCTTCCAGCTATCTAGATGTGACAGACATAAGATGCTGCAGATGCAAAGCTATTTGAAGTTTGAGTTTGATCAATCATTATCGATTGGGCACAGACTTGAGATTGGATACACTGTACAATATTACACATCCAAGGCTACAGTACAGTGATGACATTAATAGAGGCAAATGTAATAATAGTTCTAATGACCGTAAACCTTCAAAGTGGGTGGGAAGCGGGGAGAACATCCCCTGCTCCCTCCTCTGTTTTTGGCATGACTGCTGAATAGCAGGTTAAGAAATATAAAGTAGATACAGTATTATGATAGAATTTGCTCACCTTTTACATGTCAGATATGATTATGTCCGGACCATATGGTTTCATTGATTACTGATCAACAGCTTGGTGAAGACTCACACCAGCCACTACTGCCAGCCTGCTGGCTCTTTATCTGTGTTTTTGTGTACATCATTTTCATGACTGACTGAGATTGCAGTCCAGGATGATGTAAGCCTGTGTTAATTCAGCATGGACAGTGCAGGCTTTGTTCTGTGCCCTTTGGTGCAGCACTAGAGCTGTGCAGGGCTCGCTTATGTGACCTCTACCATTGTTGCACGATGTGAATTTGAAGCTTTGTTTTGCTGCTACAGTTGAATCAAAAAAAGGGAAGCTGGGCAGAGGAGAAGTGAAACGTGTTTTAGCTTTCCATTTGGATATTCCTCTTTAACTTTTTTTTGCATTTTTGCATCATCAAGTTGTTTACTTTCCTTAGTACTCCTGTGACATAATTATCCTGGTAAAGGTTTTATTCAAATATGCAATAGACCTGCTGAAAAAGCTTAACTCTCTTACTTTAATCTTTTTTTTGAAAAAGCGTTTCAAGATTTGTGAAATGCGAAAGGAAGGCCAAGTAAAAGCAAACAGTCTTTGATGTTCGTGGTGCTTTAGTATTGTGTGTCAGTAAAGAATGAGATCAAGACAAAGATTTTCACCTTACCCTTTAGTAAAGATGAGATATTTGTTGAGGAAGCCTTTGTGGTTAAACTTAATCAGCATTTTCACAGTCTCCAACAATAATCTAAAACCACAGGCATACTCAACACAGGATGAGGAGAGTCAGAACCTACTTTGCTCTATTTCCTGACCTATTTGTGGTGCATCACTGGCATTATACAGCCGTTGCAAAATTGCAGATTTACACAGTTAATTGACAGCTCAAAACCTCACTGACATTTTACTCACCTGTTCTTGGGCTAGCCAGGCTGGAAATTAATCTATTTGAATAATTTCTTTGTTTTGGCAGAATTTGAATGCACTTAATGTTCCTTTTGTTTTCTCTTTAGGTCTGAGCTACAACGAAGAGACATTTCATCTGAACAGCATGAATCCACATCCTGTTTCAACTGAATAAATACCAACAGTCAGCATACAGTTCACTGCTATATTTCGGACTGCCCCACATAGACACTCCGGACCACCATACTGTAACATCAGCCAGTCCCTGAAAGGACAGCTTCATTACCCCATCCACCCACCCAATTAGAAGCCAGATGGCGCTTCTGGCCAATCAAATCATGGATGCAAGGATTCTCAGCACTATGAACGGGCGAGCAGAGCTTTCCCAGTTCTTGAGAGTCACCAATCAAAGCATTGTCTCCCAGATAAATTCCACCCAGGATGACAGCCGTAAGAACAGGAAGTATCCCTGCCCGTTGTGTGGAAAGCGCTTCCGCTTCAACAGCATCCTTTCCCTTCACATGCGCACACACACTGGTGAGAAGCCTTTCAAGTGTCCATACTGTGACCACAGGGCTGCACAGAAGGGCAACCTGAAGATACACCTCCGTACTCACAAGCAAGGTATTCTGGGTAAAGGCCGTGGGCGAATTAGGGAGGAGAACAGGTTGCTTCATGAGCTTGAGGAAAGGGCAATACTAAGGGACAGGCAGACGCGAGCTGGTCAAGTTAGCCAACAGCAAGCATCTAATATAAACCAACTTCAAAAGCCCCAGCTGCAACAGACTGTCCCGACACAACCGCCATTCTTCATCCACTCTGTTGGTGCAGAGATCCAGCCACGTACATCTACATCTCCTACGGTGACCACAATCCATGAAGATCCCATCCAGCCTCAACCCACCGGCTTCCGCTGCTCATTCTGTAAGGGAAAGTTCAGGAAGCAGCAGGAGCTTGAGCGGCACATCAGGATCCTACATAAACCCTATAAATGCACGTTGTGTGAGTTTGCCGCCTCGCATGAGGAGGAGCTCATTGGCCACGTTGAGACAACGCATATAACTGCTGATTCAGGCTCAGGGCAGAAGCCTGCGATGGGGGCTGGTGACAAGAGGAAACCCGTCGGTGAATTCCCCTGCGAGGTGTGCGGCCAGACCTTCAGCCAGGCCTGGTTCCTGAAGGGCCACATGAGAAAACACAAAGACTCTTTTGAGCACTGCTGTCAAATCTGTGGCCGTCGATTCAAAGAACCCTGGTTTCTCAAGAACCACATGAAGGTCCACCTCAATAAGCTGGCTGCTAAGCGTAATCTCCCTGCTGAGCATGACACCTCTGTTAACATGAGTAACCTAACACAAGACCATCAGAGCAACCTCTACTCGCAGTACATCTCCCGCATTCACAACAGGTTCCTCACGGCTGAGAGAGCTGACCATCAAGATTATAACCAGGTTCTTACCACAGCAGGCGTTGACATGAAGGTTCGGGAGATGTTAGGGAGGATGATCTCCTCAGGTCCAGGCCCTTTGACAGATGCGGAGAGCTCCTCTTTGTTGGGTTTAAATCACCTCCACCCGCCACTAAGCTCCACTAGCATGGAATATCTGCAGAAAGTCATCTCTAACAGAGATACACTCAACAGCAGCGGCTACCCAGGCTGGCAGATCATGACACCAGCACTGTCTGCTGAGCAGCAAATGTTCAGTCCTAAAGACCAGCAGCAGTGCTCTTCCTACCTGCCTGAGAGATGTCTCCCTGAAGTCGATGGGAAAGTGCGTCTCGGTGACCCAGACACTAAGGCCTTCAGCAGACCTGGTAGCCCAGGAAGCGTGAGTCGTCACGGTCCAACAGAGATCATCACAGAGATGGGGAACTCCCACTCTGGCAGTGTCCTCGATCATCAGCCACAGTCTTCTTCTCCAACTACAGGTAATTCAGTCAAGGAAAGACTATTTTAAGATCTTTCTTGTTAAAGAGACACTCCAATGATTTTACACATTAAGTTCACTTTACGTGGATTCCCATATGTACGGAGCTTGACCCATACTAGAAACTAAAAGTCAGAATATCTTGGGCTCTGCTGCTTCAATTTTGACGATTCTTTTTTTTTTCAATAGTTTGGGGTCACTTTGTCTTTAAGTGACAACAGAGACTCAAACAAGAAAGAAAGGGAGAGAGAGAGAGTGAGAGAGAGAGAGAGAGAGAGGGATGACATGCAACAAAGGTCCCCGTCCTGGATTTGAACCGATTCCATTGTGGTTTACACGGTACGCACCTCAGCTCTTTACTGCTACCATGACACCCTGACTAATTTTTTCTTAACATACTGAATCCCCTTTAATATTTTGTCAGTTCAGTACAGTGTAGCTAAGTGACAGCTGTAGTGTCATCTTTCTTCCCACTTAGTGTAGGTGGACATGAAGCGCAGGGTCAGCAACACCACCACAGATATTACTGTCATCCACAAGGACTTTGTCTTCCTTTTAAAGATAATGGCATCATGTTGAATTGTAGGGATAATTAGTACCCTCTATTTTTTATCCGTCACATCCCCACCCCTTGCCTACGGGGGCACAAGATGTTAATGCATGCCATCTGGTGTTTTTAATGATTTGATATATACCACCCAGTGATTTTTATGATTTGATCTACCACCTGGTATTTTTATTGATAGTCTTCTGTTCCACCTGGTGATTTGGATGATTCAACTCTCTGGGTTGAATGCCTTTCTTGTCATGACATCCTGCTAACATGTTATCATGAGCCTAAATGACTGCTATAACAGTGTTGTCAAGAGAAGAAGAATAAATTCATACTTTTGTTCTGTTTCTTCATAGCTTATGAGCATGGTTATTTTCTATTGGAGTACTGCTGTTACGTACATCTCAGTCTGATGCGCTCTTGTGGGATTTGATCCAGTATCCTCTTAAATGATGGCCGTATAGCAGAGATAAATGGATCAGGTCTAATCTCATTAGATGTTTTGTTTCCATATTGTACACACATACTGGTATCTGCATATTTACATGTAAATGCTCACAGTTTATGGCCAAATCCCTCTCTGGTTGCTCTTTAAGAAACATATTCAAGCTCTGTTGTTTTACTTTCCCACTTCTCCCCTATCTCCTAGACCATACGGTGTCACTTCCAGAAACATTTATGATAGCTGGCTAGCTGAGGATTTGAGTGCTCACAGTTCTGGGATGGCACATTCAGTATCAGACTCTAATTTCAGTCAATATTAAGCATGGAAACTAATTCATTGTAAAGGTCAGGCGTCATTGCTTTAGTCAATGATGGATCCGGCAGGCTCTCTCTCCCCCTCTCCTCCTCTCCTCTCTGTTCTTAGTCTTGTGTAATGGTAGACTCACTCTGGGGGCTTAGCACCGCATTGTTTAGCTCTGACAATATATCCCAGAGACCTCTGCAGCTGCTCCCTGCGCTCACAATGACAGATTAATTAACACAATCACACGCTGCTGGCCCTGGCTCAACACACAGGTCTGCTGCGGGACAGATAGGTAAATCCTACACATATGGAGAACACGCACCACTTGATGAGGGTTTAATAACAGGGATAAGTTTTTTCGGAGGTGGGGGGTTGTAACTGATCAAGTCTGTCTGTCTTGATGGTTTGGACGTGAGGGAAGAGAGAGGGCGAGCGCGAGTGTTTTCTAATTCAGGAGAGCGGAGATGCTGAGGAAGAATTACCACTGCCAGATGTTCAGCTTGAGGAACATTGATTAGTCCAGAATTACTGGCTGCATTATTCATAGTCAGCCTATGGTGGTCTTGAAGTTATTGATGTTCTCAATATGGATAGCAAATATAGTACAGTCATGGCTGTCAGAGTGAGAGACTGCTTCTTTACTTGATACATCCAGATACAGTGCTGGATTTAGATTTTTAACTACAAATACCAGCATCTTAAATTAGAAATCACGCTTTGATTTCAGTAGAAGTCGTGTGTCCCAAAAATTACTTCTCTCAATATCTCATCAGGACAGATTTGAAAATGCACTTTGACTTTAATTATAATCTGAGATTAAGAGTTACGACTCTTCTTAAAATGATAAACTAATGAAGGGTGCATGCTTTAGGCCTCTGACCTACATTGGACCACTTAGATCCCAGCTCAGAATATGCTTAACAAACATAAAATGCTCTGACAGTTATTAATTAGTGCCATTCAATACTCTTAACCTCAAGGTCAATGAGCAGACACCATGTAATGATGTTGTCCCCACATGTGTTTTCTCCCTTATTGCCTGCTTTTACTGTAAGCGTTATGGCTAAGAGAGCCTGAAATGATAAGCGTTTGTACAACTGAATGGTAATATGAGCAGAGGTTTACCCAGAAACACAGATAAAGCAGGCTGCTGTACAGAGTATTACTTTTCATTTGGCTGTTCCAGTTACATCAGTATATTCTTTGTGATTTCTGACACTAAAAGCATCTAACTAAACAGGTCCTTATCTAACTCAGTCCTGTGTCGGGCTTAACAAATTCAGCTCTTATTCAGAGATCAGAGTCAGCCTGACTGGTTTGTCTAAACTGATTACCTGTTGGCTTTTCACTCTCCCTCTCACTCCTGTCTTTTAATCCTCTTTTTAATTATTATTGCAGATATGAGGCTCAAATTAAGCTCAAAATGCTTGTTTTCCTAGCATGCAGATAAAAAGATTTACCCAGGGAGTTCTGAACACCTGCCTTGAAATATTGTTCCACCGTCTCCTGAATGCCATTTGGCTTAATTGACTTGGAAACGTCCCAAATGCGTCATTGACTATGTGGTCTAATTAATATTAATAATATATGCTATTATAAACATCAAAGAACATCTGGTGCCCCTGTTTTTCTCACCAGTCTTGTGTGTGACTCTCACTCTCACTCTGTTTCATCTTAAACCAAACCAGCCACTATGTATCTCTGCTTTGCATTTCAGGTGCTTGATTGCAGATATAGAAAGAGCCAAAGCCCCACTGTATATCGAGTTTGATATCTACAATATAACTGCCAAATGCCTACGTAAGCATATAGTATGTGAGCCCGTGATTGCATTGACGGTGATGCATGGTTGTAAATCTTAAAGCCTATTTCCATATGAAATGAATCACTTGTCCAAGCCCAGCTGCATGCTTTTTCCATAGACACGGCTCACTTGAGGCATTTATTTATTTATTTACCTTATTCCTCCTCTTTGCACATCCAGTAAGGGCGGATAACTCATATGCATCACTTCATTAGATGCTCTGTGTTAGGTGAGAGAGGCTGGGGTTTGTAATGATGCAGTAATTGGAGTTTTGGTTGATAAATCTAAGCTCTAAAATTACTCCCCTCACATAATGTGAGCCTCAGCAGTGTAAGTAAATCTTAAACTGATTAAGTTTGCATGAACCAGGCAATCACAAAGATGGCACCCATCCAAAGGAAGAGAAAAAAGGGAGAGTCTTCAGTCTTTGTGTTGTTTTACCGCTCTCATGTAGGCTGGCAAATGGGTTTAGGAAGGTCCACGCTGAAAGATGAGGTCAGATATATGTGTTTTCTGCATTTGGAGCTGGCCGGTAATGTCATCGTAATTTAAGCCACAGAATAATTGAGATATAGTGCGTGTCTGAATGAGTTCCATTAAGCTGTTTGGATTTTTTTTGTCTGTTACTGGAGACAAGGGTGTGGCACTGTTGAAGTCTCTTTCCCGCTTTTGCACGCCCACACCCTTCGCCACGCACATAAAATGTACATTAAATCAAACATATTGTACACACTGTAGACACACACACACACACACACACACAAACACATGTACAGTACAAACAGGGGTGAGTGTCTTCAGATCAGAAGGACACAAATTTGCCATTTCAGCAGTGATTTTTCTATTTCATTAGGTTCACCTCTACTTGATTAATATGTGGGTGTTATTTTACGGTTTTGCACTTTTGAAATAGTAAAATAAATCAGCCCTCCTTTTACTACCATTCAGCTCGCAAAGGTGGTTTTTCTATTAAAGTTGGAAACAAAGTAAAGTAACAACTACAGATCATTAGATTTAGATTTACCTCAGAGAATTACCTCAGGGTCAGATCTTGAGGTGTATGAAATTGATATTTCTCTGGCAGGGATGAATCACTGTTGTAACTCAGATATTAGTCCATTAAAGAAGAACAATAAGGCATCAATATGCATAGAATTAAATTAATGGTGGTGGGTTTATCTCCCTATCCCAGACGCATCCCTAAAAGACACAGTATAATGTATGACCTGACCTTCAAATGCCAGGAGAGTGTTGGGCAATAAACTGCCAATATTTGTGGCTTAATGGCGTCAGATGACTTTTACTGTAATTGGAATGGCAGCGAAACAGCTGGGCTGTTTAAAGACAGTGCAAGGCTGAGGTCTCAGACAATCACTAACTCAAAATGGTCACAGGGAGTGTGTTTAACCCTGGAGGGAGCTTCTATGATGGCTGAAGGATTAAACTGTAGGTAAACAGAGGGAAGAAGGCATTTAAATTACCTTTAATTAAAAGTTATGGTGAGGAGGATCAAATCTTGCTTCCAGATGGATATTTTTCACTGGCTAAAAGGAGAAAAATTACCCTTTGTCATTCTCCACAATAATACACTTTGTACTTTTTGAATTATGGCTCCAACACACCATTTTTCAAGTATGAAGCAAAAATAAACTCAGCTACAGTACATGGTGCGGTTAATCAGAAGTGCTCACATGTTGGACTTCGTTATTCTTGACTGGGAAACCCACATACTGGTTTTGATGGAATGAGGTTCTTGTCGGCGACGTCTGCCTCGTTCTAGTTGTTTTAAATTTGACTGTTTATTATTTCTGGAAGAATCTTGTTTGGTGTTAACATCTTTGGGTGTATTTATTGCACATGGTGGTGGCGTCCATACTGTAAAATGATGGATCACTGGAGCTGAAAGCTGATTACAAGCTTGATTTACTGCAGGGCAGCGCTTAAATCATTCAACTCAGCCTGGTGTAGGATTGCAACATTTTTCATGTTTAGACAATGATTTTTGGTGCATACTTTTCTCAGAACAAAATGCTCAGTTTGCCTCATATACACATCGTTTCCTAGTCTGATTTGGACTGTATTATGTTTTTGCTGTTATCGTCTGTGTTAGGTGAGAAAGTCTACAGGTGTACACTCTCCAGTGACTACACCGCAGCACAGACTGCCTCCCTCGGCTTTCATCTGGATCTGTACCACTTCCCCCACTGGCAGAACAGCAGGGATCTTTCTTCTCCACTGCAGCCCACCAGCAACAGCTCCAGCCCCAACCCCAACCCTAACCCCAACACTAAACTTAGACCTAGATCCAGGGAAGACTGGAGCCCAGCTGCAGGTCATTACCTTGGTCTGGAGAGCCACAGTGAAAACACCCTGCTCAACAAGCAGTCCGACCTCGCTGACAAAGATGCAGGTGTAGATGGCTCTTTATCTGCTCAAAACAGGAAGTCCCAGTATGAGCCTTTAGATTTGTCTCTCAGGCCAGAGTCTATCATGTCTCATTCAGCCATCTCTCCTGCTGTACTGGTACAGATGTCTGGCGTTCTTAGTAATGGACTCTCCTCCTCCATTACCCACCGGCTACAAAGTTACTCTAATGCCGCAGCTGAACTCAGTGTGAAACCCGCGTATCAGTGTGACCTTTTGGTGCAGGGAACAAAACCAGAGTTGGACACACAGAATGCAGACTTCGCAGGTCACAACAGTGAAGGTGAATTTGAGCGATCTGAGCAAGGGAGGGAGGACAAAAATGACAAGACTGCCAAGTGGAAGATGCTGAAAAATAATGTCCTCAACCCAGAGGAGCTGGGACAGGCCAACGCAGATTTCCAGGGTCCTGGGGAGAAGAAGCACGACAAGCCGGGATCTTGGGCCAGAGTTGTTGCTGAGTCTCCCATCTCCTCTCTGGAGAATTTGACTCCAGGACAGACTGATCAACTCCAGCACCAGGGTGGCCTGCTCTCCTTCCTCAGATCCCATGGGAGCATGAGCAGCACAACTGCCGGCGCACACAAAGCCAGTCTGAACGGTGGGGGGGACATGGAGAAAAATGTTTCATCAGGTGAGCATCAGCTTATATATCATAAATGTTATATGCAGCTGTCACTGTTGTCAGAATGTAGCTGGGGCTGCCTTCACATTTGAAAGTATCTATTGCCACCTACTGGACAAAGACTGGTCCTTTATTTTTTCCCATCTTGTTAACTCCTCTCAGATGCTTTGTACCACCCCCTCTGAATGTGATAGGCCACATCAGATGACAATATGACAATATAACAATTGGATTACTTAATTCTATATATAAGCAGGTGACTAGCATGCTGGTCGTACTTTTTTTTTATCGATGCGTGACATTGCCAGCCACAAGGATGCTGCTATATAAATCCTCCAAAAAACTTTGTCAGTATCTCAGCCCTTATCACCTAACAGCGGAAGTGTGAAGAGTGAGTGCGAGTGTGTGAATAAATCATGCCAATTACAAAAAAACACACTTCCCTTATACTTATAGCACTTTATTTTTTTTTTCTTTCTTGCCAGATCTTATCTCTGATCTCAAATAAGGGCTAAACAAGGCACAGGTGTGTGGCACTGATTACCCCTACACTTTAAAGGATGATATAATCTCCTTGTATGATAGGTTACAAATCGCCCAAGCCAATGGAGCCCAATGATGGAGAGGCTTAAGCTCTTGTGCTGGTGTGATATGCTTGCTGAGTGCAGATTTAATAATGCTGTCTCTCAGGAGAGGGAATCCAACAGCTGGGGTCTTTGATATGCATGTATTATGAGTGCAACATGATACACCTTCCCTCTGATCCCCCTCTTATTCAGAAACTCAATATGTTCATGTGAAAGACAGGAAAGTGCCTGTCAACTCCATTAGGGATTAACATCTGTTCCCTTTCTTTGTGATTTTAATAGTAAGATGTAGTTTTCTATTTGATTGTACAGATGGTTATTATAATATGCCAAGAAGCACCCCTCCACTTCAACTCCTGTCATAACCATCACACTGTTCATGTTTCTGTCTTGCTTTTATTGCTGTTTGAATTAAAAAATTAGGTAGGATCTAGAAAAGCTGGCAGTTCTGAGTTGTCTTTGAGCAAACCTCATGTTTTTAATTCCTTTAAAAAATCTAAAAACAATTGACTTCAACAAACCCTTGTTTACCTCAAATACAGCATATTGTACTGTGGCTTTTGCCCCTTTTCCCCATCAATGTATTGTTTGCTGCTAGGAGTTATTTCAAGCACCCCTCACCTTTTCTTTGCTGCAGATTGATCCTCCATATTTTTTTCTCACCCTGAGGACGTAGATGTCAAAGACACAATAAACACCTGTCAGTCAAACTAGACATTGAGACGGGTAACTGACATTGAGAGTCCAACGATTGTCCTCTAAAACTGAACTAAGCAGGTGGCCCGGCAGCCTGTCCTGTCTGCAGTGCTGACCAGGTGGCTTTGTCATGGGGCTGTCTCCTGTTGCCCCCATCTTCTCCATACTGTATGGCACATCGAGTGGCATGGTGACATATTGCTGGGCAGTTTGGACATGGAGTGATGTGTTTGTGATGACAGTTCAGGTCAGCTCCAATGTGCCAGCAGTGGTAATTGGCCAGATGGTGACCTCTGGTTGAACCTGTCTGCATGCTCATTAGTCTCACTGAGCCCTCCCTTGTGTTTTAAACGGACACTCTCATCTCTGCACTGCTCAGACTAAACCACAAGATGGCAACATTTACCACGCTAACAATTAAGCTGTTGGAAAGCTTCTAAATACTTCTCTACCAGGTATTATGGCATGCTTTCCTAATTCATAAGCACAATTAGGACAACTGTCACAGTCTTGCAGTGCCATGGATGCCTTGAGTATTATCAGACTTTAAAACAGTTAACCATTTAACTAAACAAGCCGTCTCCTCTGTGGCATCAGATCAGGCCTCTCAGACGCATGAGAACAAGTGAATATGAGAAGATCGATAAAGAAAGGATTAAGAATGAAAGAACAACAGAGGACAGAGAGAAAGAAAAGGCCCTGATTTGAAAGGTTGAAAGGGGTGAGTCATTATCTCATTGTCTGACCTCTGTATACCCTCCGCGGAGAGGGTGACAGAGAGCGAGAGAAAAAGGAGAGAGAAAAGGAGCGAGAAAGATCACCATAGATGGAGATAGATGGAGCGACAGCGAGGTGAAAGAGGAGCGGTAGTGCGGCTGCCTCCATGAGCAGATGTCGTTTGAGGGCAGCGAGAGGGCAGCGCGGCCTGCCTTTGTGCTGTGCTTCTCCCCATAGAGATAATGAAGGGTGGAGCACTGGGAAGGATGTGCAGTCATCACTCACTGTCTGTGTGCCATCAGAGCTCAGCCCTGTGTCATCCGTCACCATTCAGCTCCTCTGGCCCCCGTCGGCCCCACCACTGTCATCATGGTCATTATCTCAGCCTGTGTGACACACAACACACTCTCACCGCATACACTCACTCACACACACACACACACACACACACCTAGAGCAAAACTTGTGTGTAGGTGCAAACATATAGGCTACATGTGTACAACCTCACGCAGATATGTACTTAGGGTGGTGTGGTGTGGTTTCAAATGGTTTGATATTAGTGCCTTTACAACATATGAGAATCAATACCAATACCAAAATAAAATCTTTCTTGAGACTTTTGTACTTTGAGAAATATAAACAGGTTTTTCTGCAAATCCTTTTTTTTTCATCAAACAAAAGAAGCCAAAGTTCTTAAATGTTAAATGTTTGTAAGAACAGTTTTCAGCATAAATGAATGTCTAAAATTTGCAAAATTATTTAAATCAGTAAATATCTCTTTAAAGAATAGAAAGACCAGAAGTTCAATTCCACTACTAATTTCGGCCAATACCGCAATATTCTGCAGTCACAGCCTTACTTATGACAATAGTAGGCTACATACTTGTACTTAAAAGTATAGACATTTTGGGAAATATTTATATTTTTCTCTTTCTTGCTGAGAGTTAGATGAGAAAATACCATTCTCCTATCTGTTCTTTAAATATAAAGCTACAGCCAGGAGATGGTTAGCTAAGCTAGACTGGAAAATAAGAAACAGCTAGCCTGACTCTGTCTGAGGGTAAATAAAAATCTGCCTACCGTCACCTCTTAAGCTTACCAATAAACATATTAAAACTTGTTTGTGCATAAACCTAAGAAATTACATGTTGTGGTTTACAGAAAGTTACTTACCCTTTCTTGGCGGGTGCTGTGACTTTGCTAAAAATAAGTCTGAGGCGGCAAGAAACACACGTTTTCTTTTGAAAAACAATGATATATTTATTCCCGAACTGTCCAATCTAAACAACCATCACATTTTGCCCTAACACTTCTTGGTTCATCTTTGACCTGGCGTACACATCTTAGGCCTAACATACACATTTTACCTGTGCAATGAGGGATTATTATTTTTTCAGGTGTGCTCCCTTTCAGTTTAAAGTCCAAATAAATTGGTTTAGATAATCTGGCTAAACTGTTAGCTTGTTTTCAATCTGTCTGATTGTCTGACTGCCCGTGTTTCTTGCCCTGTCTGACTTTGTTGTAGTGATGGTGCCAAGTTCCCAGATCTCAGCAATTACTTTGGTGAGTACAATGTTATCATAACAGATGGAAATGATGACCAAAATTACCCAAGTTGTAATAAACCAGAATTGTCCTTTAATACAGTCCAATGTCAGTTTATACAGAGTCAAAGTCAGTAATCACTCATTCTGTTTTTCTTCCTTCACTCTTCCTCTCAACACCACACAATCCCAGCCCTCTCATTTCCTGTCCAGTCTATTTGTGCATCTGTGTACATGCACATGTACAGGAGTGCATGAATGTGTGTGTGTGTGTGTGTGTGTGTGTGTGTGCATTTGTGTGTGTGGCTGGTCTGACGCTGTGGCTCGAGCAGCCTATGAATGGAGGATCATGTGGTGAAGAGATGGATGGCTCGGAGCCCACTGCTGTCTCCTCTAATTGTAAAATATTAGTTACATTAGACTCTGGCCTGTGATTAATGGAACTTATTTGGAGGTTGCCCTCTCTTGGACCTCCCCTCTCCTCTGGTGGGAGGGAAGACAGAACAGCAGACCCAGGGAGACGAAGAGGAAGAGAAAGGAAGGCAGTAGAGGCAGAGAAGGGAAGACAAGCAGGGCAACAAGCAACTGATGTAGACGCGAGACCTTTTGGCTTAATATTAACTGAATTTATGACATTGTAATAGGCTGCAAGATTGTTCACATTGTCTGAGTGCATTTACAAGATTTTTACAAGATTGAGGGAAATGCATTCAGTCTCTCAAGTCACAGTGGATGTGTAAAATTTGGTAAAAGTGGGATGACAGTTTTATAGTTCCCTACATGTCAGGCTGCTACTTTTAAAGCTTTGTACCTTTTTAAATAAACAAAGTTTAATAAGGGAGTTTAAGAAATGCACAGAATATTTTCCCTATTTCCTGTTTTTCCAACCCCGTTGATTGAGGCATGGAGAAGTTGAAGTGAGACAGGTGGAGTTTAACACGCACCACAAACTGCTCTGTACCTGGGTTTTGACAAGCTATTTTAATTTATTTTTTTACTATTGTTCCTCACAGACAGCTGCCCTCCTTTCCCCCATAAGACTTCTCTCTCTAACGCTCTCTCTAACTCACACAAACACACGCACACACACAACCCTCTGTGCCATCCTGATGATATTCAGATGTGTCAGGCCTCATCCTCTCTCTGACTAGTGTGTGAATGTCGGTGTGTGTCCTTTACGGCCATCAGGTTATTATACACCAACAGATGGAGCATTACCTTTTATTGCTCACACCTTCTGTGAGTTTTCCCACTTTCCCCCCCAAAAACACCTTTTTTATGTAGATGTGAAAGTGAGTGTTCAGCTGCCTACAGCTGTCTCTGCTCTGATGAGGAGCAAATAGAGAGGAAGAGGCGAGGGCGGGGTGAAAAGGCTGAGACAGCCCTCAGTTTTTGGGAAGTGATGTCAAATGACATCAGCACATAATGGTTTACTGTAACCATGAATCACAGAAAAACACATTGAAGTATTAGACAGAGGGGAAAACAGACAGTCATTATGTGAGGTAACATCTCAAAATAGCACAGCAGTGAACAAGGACACATGGCTGTCTAGGTAGACAGGTAGATGAGTCAACCAACGCAGCTTTGTTTTGATCTTAGCAACACCTTCAGGCTTTGGTGTCATACTGATTTTTATTGAGGTCAGATAAACTTCTGGAAACTATTAACGGTATGCTTTGCTGTTTGTATTTTAAAGGTACACTCTGTGCTGTGTCATGTAGGTTCACATTGGTTGTAGTGGAGTTCTGTAGCGGGCGCTAAAGAGGGGGGACAGACAGGAAGTTTTGGCATGCCTTGCTACCCAGCTGCAGACATCTGTCATTCCTCAACTCAACACTTGTGTGTGTGTTTATTTGTCTGTATGTGTGTGTGTTGGCGTGTGTGTGTGTGTGTGTGACTGTGTTTGTGTTGTGAGCAGGAAATGTGTTACAATGAATTAGAACTTGCTGGCCTTGCTCATGAAGACCTGTCAGCTCATGAAGTGTCACAGTGTTTTGGTAAAGCTGGAGTGTTAGAAAGTGCAAATTGTTATTAAGAGGCCAAATGTCAATGTCACAGCAGTGTTTTCCTTTTTTCTACAAAAGCACTGTGACTTTAGCACACTACTACCTAATAAGAAATGTGTTTGAACCCTGTTGAAACTTCAATGTATGTCTGTGGTTTTATTTCTCTCCCTGGCACTTCAGAGACTCTGTCAAAACTTAACTTCTCACCTGGCAACATCTGGTCTAGAATACTGGAGAAACGGAATATCCAGAATTATAAACATACACCTTTCAATCGCACAAAGCTTTTTCATGAACAGAAACCTGTGCTGTGTGAAACATTTTGTCAAGAGCATGATGTGTTGATCTGTTTTGATTTGACTGGCTCATGGCTGTCATCTGGGACGAGGTTTGAGTGCAATCAAATGTTATCATCTCAAAAATCGGCCAATTGGAGTTTATGCTCATTGATTTACTTTTAAAAGACCTCTGTTGCCACATTTGGCATTCACCAGGTGGTCACTCCAGACCCTGCAGAGGCTAAATGACCTCAACCTGTATCAGTATTATGTTTTTGTAAATAATGTTTTCTCTGTCTGCCTTCTTTTCCAGCTCGGAAGCCATTCCAGTGCAGGTACTGCCCCTACAGCGCCTCCCAGAAGGGCAACCTGAAGACCCACGTCCTCTGTGTCCACCGCAAGCCCTTTGACAACAGCCTCTACCCTGATCGCCGCCTCCGACGCTCACATACACCCCAGAGGCCCTCCAGATTGCCTCAGAGCATCACGGGAGATAATCGTGCAACAGGAAGGGACCAGATCGGCATGACATCACTGTGTGGGACTTGATGTTGTCATGGCAACAGCAGATACAGACAGTTATGATTATTGTTTTAGATTCACCTCGAAAGGGTTAGGATGATTGAGATTGTTAAAAAAAAGAAGTTAACAACAAACTTTGATGTACATTCCAGTGTTTACTTGAAGAGCCACAGTGCGTATTTATCTGTAGCAAAGAAGCTGCCTATAATAATAAAGTCCATTGTGATGTGAAAGTGTAGTGAGGGTATTTAGTGCCGTTCATTTTGTCAAAAGTGTCCAAACGATTTACTTGTGTTTACATGCATCTATCAGTTCAACACTTGTCTGATAGGGAGAATGTAGCGTGCCTGCCCAAAGCACTTGTTCTTTCATCCAGTAAATACCCTGTGTTACATTTTTGTAAATATCACTCGATTTCCCTTCCAGTCCAGAAGTCTTGTCTATCTGTCAGGATATGGTGCCAGATGTTCGGGCTTTAATCGCGGCAGATGTAATGAAGTAGAATGTTGCACATCGGAGCTTCCATTTGTTCTGGATTCCACTCCAGGGAGAAAGCCTCTCTCACATATAATTATTGCCCATTAACTCCTATGCTTCATGCCCTCGTGCTGGAACAATGCTCAATTAAGGGGAACCAAGGAAATGGAAAAACTGCAGAGATTCATTGATAGTACATTCAAATCCTGTTTTCCCCTACTTTTTTGTAAATTGAGTGGAACCGCCCATGTGTGTATATACCATATTTGCCCACTAGTGTAAAATAGGCCCAATCACCACAGCTATTGTATGCTGCTATCAACATGTGTGTTAATTTTAGCATGATGATCAGAGCTGCCTCAGCCTCCTGTGCCAAAAGTCTGCCTGTATATCCAGAGATCACCTTGGGCAGCTGTGTGCCTGTTCAGCCGGGGCCTTGTAGCCACAGCGATGTGACTTTGACTGACAGTCCGCCTGACAACTCCATTCATGCGCCACCTGCTAGCTGTCAATCAGCACGGCCATCCTGGGGCTATTGACGGAGCTGTCAGCCTGTGTGAGATGTGTCTGTCAAAGCCCACCCACTCTGCCACTCTGTCTCCCTGCCTGGGCAATCTGACATTCGTTTACTGTCCCCCTTCCACCCTTCAGTCCGTCTTTCTCTTTCTTCCACTCTCTGTCTGTCCATCTCCTGCCTGTTTCCCTTCAGAGACACGACAGCCCCTTAATCCCCGATCCAATCACAGATTCTTTGGGTACACATTTGTCATCCTCAAACCCTCTTGTTTTTGTAATGGAGTGCTTCACAAACACTTCTGCAGGTGACTCAGGCCTGATATACATGTGTTTTTTATTGCTGCTACTTATATTTGTGTTTACCATGTCAGCGCTGAATGCCACTGTCACCAATCCTTACTCTTCTCTCTTTTCCCCTTAAGTTTATCCCTCCGCCCTCTTCCTCCTCCTCCTCCTCCTCCTCCTCCTCTGCTCACTCACCCTTCATCTCTCTACCTGACAGGTGACAAGGTCTGGGCCTCCAGCTGACTGGCTAATCGGAGGCCTGTCATACCTGTCAATAGTTTTTCAGAGCCATGGCAAGCTGAATCAGGCCAGACCAGACCATCTTGTGAGTTGACCAAGGGCACAGAGTTTTGTAGCGAGTGGAGGAAATGCTCCAAAAACTCACAGCTTTGTGGAAATTCTGTCACTTGTACCCCTTCAACAGCCCTCTGGATATGGATCATCCCTAAGGCCTCATCCTGTCAAACCTCCTAATTAAGCACAGTTTCCCTTAAAGCAAGGCCCTTTAATTAATGCTGGGGAAGTTTGTTAATTACTACTAATGGTGATGAATGTTTTAGTTAACGTCTCACTACCATAGTCAATGTCATACTCTGGCTTTTTGCTGCTTTCTAAGGGCTCATCTTTCTAGTGTACAACCCCCCCCTTTGTTCCTACTGTTGTTTTACGTTTGAACTCAAGGACTCATCGTGTCATTGTTTTATCTTAAAAGGCATTTTGCATGTTGTGAAGTTCTGTGATGTCTTCACAGCCTGATTGGCTTGGCAGACAAGTGAAATACAGATGCCAAATTGCTGTATTTTATCCACCCAAGCTTTGGCTGACCTTGACCTTTTGCTGAGAATGACATCCTGTTTACCTGCAGTAAATCAATCCTCATTCTCTGACACCTATAAATAACCCTTCTCTGGAGAAAAGGCAGGCACGTCATCTCGCAGGCTGTCAGCGTGGGGTTTATCCAACAACCTCAGATCAGTATCGTGTCATTTGATGCATAATTGGTGTTAAGTGAAGTAAACTTTTGAAACATGCTAATTGGCTATAAACATAACCAACCAATCTTTCTATCTTTTGTTCTTTCTTTTTGTTTTCTTCTTCATGAAAATGATCACCATAATCCTCTTCTTCTTCTTGTTTTCGTGTTCTTCATGCTCATCCACTCATCATTATCATTCTCATCATTATTAGTGTTTACAGTTGCTGATATGCAAACCATGTTTGAGGTCTCTTTCTCAGCCTCATTGAGAGAGGCGGGTCATGTACAGCTAATCAGCCTGAATAAGTAAAGGAAACAGTTTGACAGGCCAGGTAATGAGAAGTAATGAATCACTAATCACAGTCTCTTACAACCCTTGGAGCACAGATGAAAAATTAAAGGTAATTAGCTTGCACAGTTGTGAAAACAATATTTAAGACTGTTGGCTTCACATGGCACAGACTTAACAGATTTTCTCCGCCGACAACATACATCAACACTGCGCTGAAGTCCTAATATCAAGCTGTTATTGGAAAAGCTCTCTCGATGTAATTTTAGTGACTGATCTGATCAGGGTATACAAGTCTCAGATTTTTTTCTCTCCCAGGCAATCTTGCCAAAACGCAAGCATGAAAAATGTTTCGTATTTCCCTTAGGATTTTCTGTTTCTCTAGGAGAAGAAGGAACACTCCAGCAACATGCATCTGAGACTCAGCTTTTGTATAAGAAACACTGAGGAACAGCAGACTTTAAGATAATATTAATTCTCTACTTCTCTCTCACACACACACACACACACACACACACACACACACACACACACACACACACACACACACAGTGTAAGGTAATTCAGAGACTTGTGGTCAGAGCTGTGAACCCTCTGCAGCTCTCCGAGGTTCCTGTGCTTTGACAGCAGAGTGAGGGATGCTTTGACAGAGCCCGTGTTTGACAAGTCTGCGTGAGACTCAAAGTACAGGATCCAGACATGGGCTGTCAGTCAAAGCCGGCACATCTCCCAGCTGAGACGTGCCAGTTTAGTCACAGTTACAAAGGAACTAATATGCGTTAACTGGAGCAAGGCACACATATGGGCCTGGTAGAGCCCTGTGTCCTGAGGCTGGGATTGAATGGATGCCAAAGAACATAAGCCCAAGATATAAAAAGAATTACAAGGGGACAAATAAAACATGGGGATTATGTCAGTGTGAGAAATGGAGGCGTTGTAATTCTGCGTGTGTGCCTGCTTGCCTCTCCTGTTTCAGCATCCAGGGCCTGTAGCCCTGCAGTCCTGCACCTGTGCTCTGAGAATCCAGGAGCTTCAGAGACAGAATGGAGAGGAGGCTGTTATACTGTATCTGTCAGGGAGGGAGAAAAAGAGGGAGAGAGGGAGGGCTGGGAGAGAAAAGTGGGACAGGACAGACTGACTGGGGGTGTTGGAAACAGCAATCCGGCCCCAGAATGCTGTATCTGCCAAATCAGATGCCAGCACTCATGTTTTCAGTTTTATGTGCACATGTAGGAATGGAACCCTCCTCACATCGTAGAATACACATGTTCAGTTAAATACCAGCGACAGGAAGTGACTAGATTTAAGCCCAGAACTACTCGCTGCTCAGCTGCTCGTGTCGTGTTATCGCCCCAAAGTTCATTTGAGTTTCAAGCCTCCCCTCTCTCTCTCTCTAACTCTCTTTGCTTTCCGCTGAAAAGACCTGTCTCGCATAACAAACATTTGCACCAAACTCCATTAAAATCACTTCATGGGGATGTGATAGTGCCTCAAGTTAAAGGCTGTAATTGAAAAGCATTTGACAAACCACGCACTGCAAAGCGACAATAGACAAGCTGTGATTCTCACTTGAGTTATTCAGTGGAAATGATTATCATCATTTCATTCTGTGCCCTACACAACTTGCTTGAATAGTACGACTCTAAAACAGTGATACTCGGATTTGTTCATGCTAACAATCATCAGATGGATAGACGCTCAGATAATGATTTCCTTTACCACTACATGAGTCAGTATGTAATGGCCATTGGATCCTATACACTGCCTGATAAAATAAAAGCTAAAATGAGCTGCTTTGGTGATTTTATTTTGGATCTGATGACGCTTAGGCAGGGCTCCCTGAATGCCACTTTGACAACTCACTGTTCTCCAACCTGCACTGAAGCGCAATGTAGCCAGTCAAACCCTAAGAAGTGGAAAGTCTCCCTGGGAAGATGCTCCCATCCATTGATTTGAAGTGACAGCCACATCCTTGACAAACACACCTGTCATTGTTCAAGTCACATCACATTTTCAGTTTCATAGACAGAAGACAGTAGGTGTGCAGGTGTGTGTGTGTGTGTGTGTAGGGGGGGTTGTGTGTGTGTATGTGAGCATGAGTGCCCATATGAAAGTTTCTTCATCCCTTTTTTTGTTTGTTTTTTTGCGGATAGATATGCCCGCTCTGCTCCAGCTGTTGTACAGGGACACGGCTAGATTCTTTCATTGGTTTCCTCGGCCGATGTTTATTAAACAAGACATCTGGTATATTTATTTTCAAACAGGCGTCAGAAATGGATTTAATGTGCCAGAACCTGCTGACCATCACCCTGTGTGTATAAGTTAGTGTCACTGAGCTGGTCAGAGGATCTCCTTCTCTGTGTACCTCTGCAGTGGCGTGGCAAGTTTTTTGGGGGAGGGGCTGGTTACGGGGACTGAGGGAGGGGGAGGGTGATGAGCTGCTGCAATAATAAGCAGATTTTAATGATTTACTATAAATCAGCAGCCGAGGCCTCTGCTTGGGGAGACTGAGGGGGATGACAGCTCCTGACTCACACACCTCGCAAATGCCTTGCTGATGATGTGTGTGTGCTTCAGATCATCAATCACTGAGAACAGACACACACACACACACACACACACACACACACACACACACACGCACACGCAGACATCACACTTTTGCAAAAAACATGCTTTCAACACACGTACACAGGTGCGCAAACACACACACATGTGCGGCCACACACATGTTTCTTGTCTCTAATGTCTCCTCTGCTGTGGCAGGGGACAAATCAATCACGGGTACAGAAGTTCAAGGGGGTAAGAGATTGTCTGGTCCGTTTTTCCCTATGCTATTGATCCCATTTTACTGGCATCATCGCCAAGCTGTCTCACAAACCCCGGGACGGCGATGGATTGGAAGTGGATGATTGAGAGAGGAGGTAGGGTGACATTCACTGTAATCTCACCCCCTCACACACACACACACACACCCACCCCTGCTCCGCCCTTCTCCTAACGCACAGACAGATCCAATGACATTGAAAGTTAGCATTGCACCAGGAGTTTTTTGGAGCAGATAGAATCAGGCCCATCAACTTAAATCTCCGCCATCTCGCAGTGAAGGAAGCACACTTGGCAAAGATTAACAGTGGGATTTTTTTTTTGTTTTCCTGTCTCTTTGCATTCCTTCTCCAGCCGTCATACTGTATGTCTGAGTGTCTAAAGGTGTTGTCCCGTCTCCTGTTCCCTGAATTTGATGAAAAAGACATTGGAGAGAACACCTTCTGACAGCACATACCAAAGAGCGTGGGAGACACAAAAGAAAATGACACAGAGCATTACTTTAAAATTTCAAAATGAGGCTCCTGTGGAAAATATTGACGCATGCTCAATTTCCTCATAAATAGCCTACTCGTTTCCTTATCTCTTGTGCATAAACAAACGAGGGGGCTTTTCCCATAAACGAAGGAGAGCCATCTGGTTCGTGAGCAGTGGGAATCAAAGGGATCACAAGATAAACATTTTTCCTTTTATTTATTTATATATATTTTTTAAAGTTCATCATTTCTGCCATATCCCAGGAAGGTTTTTATGACACTGTCTTCCAGGGAAGTGTTGATTCCCACTGGTCTGATGTTACAGTAAGATGATTGTCTACATTTTGAAGTATTTGCAGTAAGGAATCCTAATCATAACTGTTTATCATATTTATAGGAGTTGTTTGCTTGGGCTTTATCAGAAATTTAATTTTGAGTTGATAATTAAAATCATTCGTTCTTCAACATTACATCATACCTATAAGATGCGCAGTAGTTTATATCATTCATTGCAATGTTTCACAATGTAAACCCCTAATGCCAATATAGCTAGAATTATTTACCTTCTGTATTACAATGCAAACTTCAAGCGATGATGAAGCTCAAATCACTCACTGCACTATTAGTATCAGTATATCACTGTCAGGCTGTTTATCACATTATATCTACATTATGATGATGCACAAGTTTAATTACAGATAGATGGATGCTTCATTCATCTTTCCTGTTGCTGACGTCTTGATTAAAAATGTTTAAAGGATTATCTATGGGACTCCTATTTGTGTCCTTGTGTTTGTCTTTTCAACTTTCATCCACTCGCCTGATTTATTCCCCTTGTCTATAAATAAGTAGACAGGGTCCATGTGATGGATTAGTCTGTTGACATTGTACCAACTGCAGGTAAACAATTACTATTCATGCTTCATCATCCTAGAATCTATACCAGGATACTGCCACTTAGCAAGGGACAAAAGGTTAGGTTGCTAGCTATTGTTCTGCATTTGGTCAAATGTCATTCATTTCATAATCTACAGCAATAACAGAAAATTTGAAGTTTGAGGAGGTGTAAAGGAGTGAAGTGATGCTCTCTAGAACTGAAAGCCCTTCATGTGAAAAACGAAACATTTTCTGGAATCTGTTGTAATCAACAGCAGGCCTGTTTTTAGATCAGTGCAGTATGGTCAACCTCTGTGGACTATGAGTATCCTTTTACGATGTGAAACACACACTAGTTCACCACCACATACAGACTATACTCTCACGTCGTTTATTGTTTATACAGAATCCAGTGTGTTGCTCCAACCCTCAGCCCCTGTGGGCTGGATCAGTCTGCGGTCATTATGCTGATATGAGCGGTGAGTCACTGGGAAAAGACAGAGGGGGTTAAATCTCTTTCTTTCTATTTGTGTGTGTGTATGTGTGTGTATGTGTGTGATTATATGCAGTAGGTCTACATCTGTCAGAGTGTGATTACTGTGCTAGGAGTTTATGAAACAGCCTCTGTATCAACAATTATTCATGTCCCTTAGGCCACAGAGTGAAAGGCCTTTTTCAGACTAGACTGTGGAAAAGAGGATTAAGCAGAATACTATGAAGATGCGTGGCAGAGGGGAAACATGTTAGCATTCAAATGTTATTCAATCAGTCTTTCCCCTAAAAGATGATTTGTTTGCTCAATTAGATTAAACTAGATTTCTATTATTTTCTTTTGTTTTAGCTGCAAAAACAGAACATATTGTTGTTCATAGTCAAGCAAAAGCCAATGAAATGACAAAGGCCGTCACGAGTCAGACACCAGGATCATATTCTGAATGTGGCTATTGTGGGTGTTTGAGTGCTGAAGCAAACACAATAAAACCATATTATAATTTACAGGAAGACGACTCTACATACAATTGTCCTTAGAGGATCATTTGGATTTATTACAATTTGAGTCTAATTTACTAATTTTTTCCATGATTGTACTGTACTCACCAAAGTAACTGCTGAGATCTGGGAACACAGTGAAGGTCAGACAGAGAAAGAAACACAAGTGGTCACGTGATCAGACAGATTGTAAACAAGACAACAGTTTAGCCAGATTATCTATAGGACTTTTTAGGAGGTAAAAATTAAAGTGTAGAAAGTTATTGTCAGTAAAAATCCCTCACTGCACGGGAAAATGATGTGCATATTTAACTACAATAAGTTCAGTAATTCAAAGTTGAACCAGGAAATGTGTCATGGATGTTTATGACGTACAATTTGAGTAATAATTTACTGTTTGCTTTTGTTTTCTCATTCAAATAACAATAGCTAACCTGGGGTTTTATTACAAATGTTTGTGATTGTCTGACTTCTTGTGTTTCTTGTCCCAGTGGACTATACAGCAACATTAATGCAAACAAAAGTGTCAGTGGTAGAAGAAGTATTTAGATCTTTAATTTAATTGAAAGTAGAAATACTACAATGTGCAGAAATGGTCCGTTACAAGTAAAGGTCTTGTAGTTAAAGTAATATTTAAGTAAATGTAAAAGCTAAAATAAAGTTGAAAGTATCAAAAGTAGAATAACTCATCATGGCCCCTCTCACTATTAAATTATTATACATGTATTATAATATGGTTTTATTTTTACTGATTGATTGCTATGTAAGCAGCATTTGCATGTTATAGTTGTTGGAAGCTAAACTAATTCTAACTATATTAACTGTTGGGTTGTTTAATCTATAAAAATAATTCATGTTTTTAAGAATGATCCAAAGTTCAATTTAACTACTAACTATAGCTCAGATAAATGAAGTACAATAAGTCCCTTCTTAAATGTATTAAAGTACACAGTAGCATGAAACATAAAATACTTAGTATGAAGTAGGCATACTTTTAAAAACAGTACTAGAGTAAATGTGCTTAGGTCCATTCCACTAATGGTCAATATTTTTATTACCAATAGTAAAGGCATGGAAAATGGATGAAATTATGAAAGTATGACTCAAGTTGTATTTAATTATTCTTTAAATTGTACAATTTATATTGACACATCTAAAAAAGACTGTGGACTTCCTCCAATTTATGAGTTTTTGGCTATAAAATGTGTTTTTTTAATTTCCTACATGGACCCAAAACAATGTAATATGGTCTCATTAAGCCTGACCAGTACACATCCAAAATCAGAACCCAAAGCGAGCTGACGATAGCAGGTCACATGAAAGTAAAGCATGAACGTAGTTAAGGTAGGTGTTTATGTGGAGACACATTAACAGACAGTGACAGAAGCAGGCTGCTGTTTGGACTCAGCTGTGGCCCGTGGTTCATCGGCTGAGACATTACTGGGCCATTTTTGTCTGTGGCGGCGTGATGCCTTGTCACCTGACACTGGGCTGCTTTGACAAGCTGTAGCACTTTAACTGAAGTGTTCTGAAGACCTTGTGTACAAACACGGTCAGTTTCTCTTACTCATGTTTTCTCGAGGACCATGCCTCGTGAGTGTGGGTCTGTGGCTGTGTCTGTGTGTCATAGAAAATTACACTTTCTTTAAGTTATTGAATCTTAACAGAGAATATCAATGAGTTTTTAAAACAGTCATGTTTTTGAACTCACGAAGACTTACAGGGTAAACAAAATCAGAAACCTGACAATACTATACAATGAAAATAATTACCTTTCTGAAGCTCAGAGTGGTTCTACTTCAACTCTGTCATGATTATTATAAACAATTTATTTGTGGTGTTGAGACATATTGTCAGTTCCTTTTGAAATTGATCCCTGTTTGTGTAGTTTTATTCAGAATCACTGAGAAATATGAAAATGGTGACTCCAAGGGTCTTCGCACTAAATATAAAACTTGATCTTAAAATGAATCCAGGTACATCGCACAGCAGAGTACACTGCACACACACAAAACTTTAAAAATACTGGGACAAAACTAAGGCTAAGCTACAAGGGGCTGAGTCTTCAGGGACCTGTAATGTTTAGCCCCATGTTGGAAGGAGGAGACATGGACTCAAGAGATCTTCACCTGGTACTTCAATTTATTTCCTCACCAGTCATGTGGAAAGTGCAGTAGTGCAAGGGTGAATTATTGCAAAAAAATTTAAATAAAATAAAAAACCCAAGGAAACTAAATTCAAACTCTGGATTCCTCTGGACATGCATCGTTCCAGGCCACAGCTGTTCTGCCCAGAGGAGCCTCTGCCTCCTTCCGTTATGCCGGAAGCCCATCCTACAAGACAAACCAAAGTTAGTTGGAAATCAGTCAAACACCGTTATGCTACCTCAACATTGCCAAACATTTCTGGCACCTCAATACACAATTTAACAACTATAAAACCAGAAATTAAATGTTAAATGCTGAACAAGCTTCTCCAAACAGAAAACTTTAGGTACTCCAGTACACCCCTCTGTACTGGCTCACACTCCTGTTTGCCACTTTGACCCAGATCCCTGCTTGAAGATGAGAACAGGTGAATGAAACATGCAAACATTTGGATGACCTTGGGGTACCGCCAATAACTTAAAATAATAAATGACTTGAAATGAATTGTGTATGTGTTGTATTTATCTAATCATGATTTCTACTCTTTCCACTAGTACTTAAATGAACTGAAATGAAATGACATGAAATGACAAGCCATGTGTCCATTGGTGCTATTGATGCTAATGCTAACAGTCCTATGATAATAAGGTTAGCTTAGCATGCTAATACCAATGCTACCACTTGCTTAAATGAAGGCATGGGGTAGCCCCATGACAAGAACAGTTTGATTTTTTTCCGCAATGCTTTCTTGCTCAGTGTTTGATGACAAGATCAATACCACTCTCATATCTGCCCATTATTAATGCATCTACAGCCATGAGACTGTTAGCTTAGCTAAGCTTAGCTTAGCATAAAGACTGATAGCAGGACAGCTTGCCTGTCCAGAGTTGCGGCCAGCACCTCTGAGGTTTACAAATTATATATTTTTTGTTTAATGTTCAAGTTGTTGTCTTCTGGATTTACCACACCAGGAAGTCACTGTGCCTGGCCAAGAACTAGTCCAGCATCTAACACCCCACAACTTGTTGGTATGTCACAGAGATGTAACATGTTATTTAGTGAGGTTTAGAGGTGCCGCTAGGTGTGTTTTGTTACCTTCGAACAGGGTAGCTGTGTGTATCTTCTGGCTGTAACTGCCTATATATCACGGACAGATGTGAGAGTGGTATCGATTTTCTCATTTAACTCTCAGCAAGAAAGAGAATAAGTGTATTTCCCAAAATGTGGAATAGTTCCTTTAAAGGGTTAAAAGAAAATTTATTGGGTATAAACCAAACTGTGGTTCTTTTTGGGCCATTTATTGTTTAAAAGCTCTCTCTTCTTTGTTGTACTGTAGGAGAACAAGTTGTTTGCTTGTACACTGACAGTCAGGATAACATGAAAGGTCAGACAAAGTATTTGGAAGACAGCTTGTAAATATTGATTGAACTGTAGTAGACTATGGGGAAAACATGTGAATTGTTAAATTGAGCTGTAAAGCCCTTTACAGTAAGTGGTCTGTTTGGTTAAACATTAACCTGTAACTTCCTGCAGTAACTAAAGAGTTAGGTGCTTCCAGGTATTATACATCTGTTTCCTTTCTATATGAAAGATGAATAACAATAGTTACTGTGTATCTATTGTTACATTATATGATCTTATGAATTCTCTGTGTTTTTGTATGCCGTCATACAGTACGAACACTGAACGTGAGTGTTTGTGTATCGACACATGTCTATAATGACAATTTATTGTCCAGTAGGTCTCAGGAGGGATCAATTTCATGTCCCCTCCTCTTCCTCCTCCTATAACCCTCAGGAATGAAAGACATTTCTTGTGAGAACAAACCTTTAATTGTCTGCCCTGTCAACATGTAAGGGAAGTGATGCGTTATATTATATCATCACTCTCCTGACGTCCCCTGAATGACCCCAGAATCCACGATTCAGCTAAATGGACCTATTGTTGCTCACATTTTAATCTTAACCTTTCTGTCATCCGGTGACATGTGTATGTGACTTTTTAAAAAAAGACTCTGTTTAAATCACTTCCTGTGTCTATTTAACTGACATCACAGATATGTGATCAGGATTGACACAGGTAGCAGTAGCAGTCTACTCCTAAGGGTTGATGAAGAACATCCTCCATCCTGGTCAAGCCTTAAACTGTTACTGCTCTGTCTCTTTTGTTCTTCCCTCTTTTACGGCAGCACCAGGGGGGAAGAGCCGCAGAGGGACTGCAGCTGAGGGGCAACAGTGACTGAATTACCCTTCAACCTGTGAGGGTGCAAGTTTGGGTCAGTTACTATTGACAAGCCTCTGCTGAGCTCTGGAGTAGCTGGAGGGGAAAAGGCAAGTATTGTTGTCTTTTTTGTGCTGCTATTAGTGGAGTAAATGTTCCTGCAGTTAGACAAAACACACAAAACCACAACTGAGAGCCAAAGAACATAAAGTGAGCATACAAATTTCCCCAAACACAATGTCTGCATTAGCCTATTCTCTGGTGGTGGGGGGGCACACATTCTTTCCATTGACTGACAGCTAAATAAGCTGTGGAATTACAATGCTATTTCTCCTTTTGTACATGTTGCCTTACACAAGCTGGGCCCCTTATTGGATAACTAATTAGGCAAAGAAAGTAAAGTGCGAAATCCTGTATCGCTGAAAGGTTTGAGAGCAGCAATGCATTCTCAGACAAGCGACTGTTTGGTGGACCTTATTGATTCCAAGGCAGAGGCAGAGATCAATGAAAAGAAACAGACTGAGACAAAGAGTGGCATTTAAGGGTGGAAAAAGCTGACATTTTCTCCATCACTGTCACAGCCGCGGCCATAAAGCAGTTGCAAATATTAAAACATTTCTCATCTGCGCCGGAGTATTGGCAGCAGAAATTGTTTTCTCCGCGGTGTGATACTCAGGCTGAACTCCCAGTAGAATCCCTGGGGACTGCAGATTGGTGCCTGTGACATATCGGCACCAGCATTTACACACACCTGCCACTCATTCCCAAACAGCCCAGGAGCAAGGCTGTAGAGGGCAGATAGCAGCCGAGGAGGCTGTTGGTTGGACTGCTGTCAAGGTGGGTAGGTGTGGTGGAATTCATCACTGATAACACGCTTATGTTTGCAGGGCACATAGAGTGCTTCTATTAGTCAGCAATGCCTCGACGCTGTATGCTGGTTATGCATATGTAATGAGCATGTGTGTATATTTGTGAATGACGTTTCTTATCTGTGTCTGTGTGCGCTTGTGCTCATGTAGCGCCATCAGTGCAGAGCACAGGCATGTGAGTAAAGAGTAATGTATGTTTATGCATGCGCTATAACCACATTGTGTGTAATAATGATAATAATGTGTGTCCTGTCCTTTGAGTGCACTCCCCAAGTCTTGAACTCTTAGTGACACGGGTACTGCAGGGTCACATGTCTATTTGTGGGATAAATGATATTATGCTACACTAAGAGAATTACAAAGAGGATGTCCCTTGGAGTCACTAGGCTCAGCAATCAGTCATAGTTACTTTGTCTAAGCCCCTCTATCTGGACTCATCCGCTGGTCTGAAACGGGTGTTAAATGGATCCTAGACCACATCCCGTCATTATGAGCTTATGATTTGAGCCTTAGAGAGAGAGGAGGAGAGGGAGAACAACACAGAGGGTAATTAAGAGGAAGAGATTGTTGAACAAATACATCCAATTCATTTTTAGTGATCCTTCTGCACCTCGTTCTTTTGCACCACCTCTCTTTGTAGAATCACACACACCTCCCTCATCCTAACTCATCACCTCTTCATCTCATTTTCATCTTTTCTTAATCTCCCCCCTCCATTTTTGTCCCCTCTCTCGCTCTGTCTTTGTTAAACCTGCTCTCCCTCCCTGGCCTGCAACTTTTCCTTCACCTCCCTCCCTTACTCGCTCCTTCCCTCCTTCGCACTCCCTTGGTGGTATTTGATAGCAGTAAAGCAGGAAGCAGGAGAGCAAACAGCAGGTGAACCCACTCTAATACTCAGCTGTGCCATCTGCTGCGGTCACGTGACTGAGCTGCAAACCCGCTCTAACGCCATGATGCCCCATCATACCTGACACATCGATCAATCACAACCAAAGAGCAAAAGAGAGACGGAGAAAGAGAGAGAGAGAGATGAAGAGTCAGAAAGAAACATTAAACTCTGTATGTCCGATGACTGAAACCCAGCCAATTATGACTCAATATATTACCTTGTTTTGACTTGTAATTTTGGCATCTTTTCTGGACTGTTTAGTATAATTAAAACAGATAGTATCTGAAGGAAATAAATCCCATCTGTTGTTTCTAAAGAAAATGCAAACAAAACGTGAAAAATTGAAGGAATAATGTTCCATCCAACCATTAAGTAGTGTAATTTTTTGGTGATATAATCCAAATGTCCATCAAAATCTGATCACTGGAGTCAGATCGCTGTGTGCCCATGCAACAAATGGATAAACAGTCAGACATAAACAACAACAATGAAACCATAAGTAACAAATTAGGGGGAAAATAACAAACCTCTGCCTCGACCCAAAGGTCTTGAGCGGGTGTGAAAAACACATTCAATTACAGAAACATTGGCCACAGGAAATTATTTCAGTCAAAGCTGTCCCTACCACAATTAAGCAGTGTTAATTATGTATTTCATTAAGTAAGTGGATTAGAAGCAGTGCTGATGAAATCATAACGGGGTTTGCCGGAGGCCAGGCTGCAGAGAACAGACAGGAAACGACTGATATCTCTCCCTCTTACTTACACTTCTCTGTTATACCCTGAAATAACCCTATAAATACTTAACACCTTTACCGGCCTATCTTGGCTGTCTTCATTCGCACACAATCACCTGGTCTCTATATCTGCATACCACTTTTGTGTAGAATCATATAGTGTAATTGTGCCATAGATACTGTTGACATCCACATGCTGTTTTCAAGTCCTCTGGAAGCGACAAAGTCTCTCCATTTCATCTAAGCCAGTTCATTACCATTCAGGTGCAAAAACGAGATAAAGCAAAATGCAGATTGCTCTTTCTGTCTCCCCCTCTTTCACACCCATACTCTCTCACTCACTCACATGCCCTCCTTCATTCTATCTCTCTCCCCCATTCTCTGTGTTCTCTGATGTTTTATTTGATATCCCACAATAAAGCCTCTCTTTGAACTGCCATCAATTGTGTATGGATTTTTCCTCTGAGGAGAAACAGAGAGCTGTCTGAAAGGGCTCCAGTCCCGCAGGCTGCCTTCATATTGATGCAGAGGAGTATTGCCATCTTCATTGCTGGATCAATCACTCACGTCACTGTTGTTTTATGGCTGGGGCCACTTCACAGAAAGAAGCCTGACAACATCACCGCAGAGGTTTGCAAAACGATACAGCTCTGATAGTTGAGGAGGGTGGAAGGGGAGGTGGAGGGCTGCAGGGAGGCTTTCGGAGGCAAGAGGGGAGGAATTTAGATTCTGTAACTGTCACACACATACGCTTGCTCATACCTCTCTTCTCTACAGCTGTGGGAGCCTCTGGTTTATCGCTTGGTGTGAGTTAAGTCAAACTGAAAGCATTGAGAAGACCACGCAATGTCATCAAAGCTTGATGTAATCTGTGTCTCCTTGTGGATGCGAAATGTTTGTGATGTCCCTCCACTTCCACTTCTTGTCTGTGTGTTCGCTTACAGAATGTGGGTGGCACTGAACTTCCCAATTTACAACAAACAATAGAGGTGTTTACTAAAACAGTGTACTAGCAACTATTTGGCATAATTTAAAAGACTATATTACTATCCCATTTAAAGGAAATGTTCTCATGTTTTTATTTTAACAATATCTACCTCCACACATTTTATCATCTCACCACCACCTAAAGATTTGCGAAATACAGACTCAGTCGGGGTGCACAAGCCACTTTATGAAAAACTTTATCTTATTAGAAATCATCCTAAATTTTTAGCTTTGAGTTAGACTGCAAGTAAACACAGAGAGCACTCCCCTGGACAGCTGTTGTAGCAAACTGAGTGGCATAGCTCCTTCACTGGGTCTGTAAAAACAGCTGAAGTGTTTTTGACCTGAGTTAGTGTGGGTGGTCAACCCTTTACAAATGTTTTCCAAATAGACATTAGTCCTCTTCATATCTGGGTGACTTAGAAAATAGTCATCTTTACCAGTAGTCACAGTAGATCAAACCCGTAACTTTTTGCTTTTTGGAAACATGCAGATGCAAAAGCATCTTTTTGTGTTCTTTTTGTGTACTACTTATCTAGCATGCACACAAGAAACATCAAAAGCAAGCCACAGCCTCATGCAACAAACCGTCATGCACATATTAATACAGCAGGCAAGTTAGCGGGTGAGTTTCAAGGGAAATAGAGCCTTGCATTCGTTCAGGCAAGCGCAGTATATAAAGCAGCTGATGTAATACTTAATAATTTAAGTATCACATGATATAATACTTAATATTATATTAATATAAGTATTACGTCAGCTGATTGGTGTATCATGCACATTCTGTTTGACTACCAGCTGACTAGTAACATCAAATCACATTCATTCAAGTGTACTAGCCAGGCTTTTTAAACTGTCAGGTCTCACAACTCGTCTCATGCAACACTGCTGGCTGCAGCAACTCCCTCCACCAACCCAACCTCCTCCACTACAATCTAATGTCCATGTACATTTACAGCTATCTGTGATTGTGTACCATTAAGTGTTTCGGGGAGTAGTTCCTCTATTAGAATACTTGCTGCTGCTTTAATTCCTTGAGAGCATCTTGAAAGAGCAGAGCTTCTTCTGCCAAATGTAACTGTTTCACCATTTGCTGTAAATGGACAATTTTGAGACATAAAGTGGATTTGCTATGCCATGCAGCTTATTACAACAGGTGCAGGGATTTGTAATGGACTTTTTTCTGTGTTTGCTTTGAGTTAGATACAATGCTTTCTATTGAACTGAAGAGTTTTGGACAACTGTCAGTGTTTCCAACATCTCTGCAACATAGTTATAGACAAAAATATGAGAATAAGACCCATATTGTCAAATACCAAAATATCACTTTAAAGAGGTACTGCAGTGGTTCAGCACTGAACTTCTTGATTTCTCAGAGGACTAACAAGAGACAGATTTAAAAGGAGTCTTGGTCAAAATTGAAGCAGTAGAGGCCGAGATATCCTGACATTTACTCCCTATTATGGGTCAAATCCAAGAACACTCATGACATCATCATTTTTCTAACTTTGGAAAGCTCCCTTCAGAGCCATAGAAGACATTATACATCTGTTTTCACAGGCTGAATAGCACTCCTTGCCACGAGTAAACTGAACTTGTGAAAGTGTTACCTCTGGAACACACATGGCTGTTGATGGTCAGCATCTTCCAGGAGTTCATCTTTGGTCAACCTCTTACAGCTGACAAGCTAGCTGATGGCTGGGACTTTTTCACGTTGATGTCTCTGCAGAGAACGTACAGGCTTCCCATGAGTTGTTGATCCATTTAATGGTAGTCTGAATGCACTGTGATTTAAGTTCAGCCCTGGCTGTCCTTGGTCCAGTCCCAGCTTGGCCTGGCCAGTTCACAGCCAGTAAAGCCTGGTCTTTGGGGTGCAGCAGCAGACACCAGAGTCCCTCTACAGCCATCAGTCATCACTTTCACGCTGAACTCTATATGACCTTCCCCTCTGCTCTGGAAGACTAGTTGGCTGTGTGCACTCTGGCATCTCCATATTCACCTTAAAGAAACAGAACCTGATTTTGTTTCTGACTGAACGTCAGTGGGAAAGTTCTTCTTTAAACATCTATTAGGTATGAGAGCTGACCTAAAAGGAATAAGAGCAGGGTGAGAGGGAATGGATGAGGCCTGGTTGGAAAGAAGTGGAAGTCTTCATGTCTGGTGAATGGCCCTTTAATTCCCTCTCCTAACAGAAGGCAATGGCAGCCTGGAGGAGGGTCAGGACACCAGTTGGCATGAATAGACACATTTTTGTCTCGTCTCCAACTTTCTCTGCTCCGTGCCTACACTGACTGTAACATCTCATTTTTTCCCCGAAGCTGGAAGTCTTAACAGCCATTCTCTTGTCATTGGAAGGCGGGCGGTCAGCTTTCTGTCTCTTCACTCACAGATGAATAGAAAACATTGTGCCAAAAGCTTCAGAATCAGCAAGCTGTTTTCGATTGCATATAAAACACAGAATTTGAGAACATGTTTGGAAATGACAGGCTGATTGGCTGTGGTCATTTCAGGCTGTGTGGGCCTCATTTTTTCCTGTGTTTCATCAGTGGGTGCATTCATCCATTCAGGATAGATTGAAGCAGTAGCCTTTAATAAAGTCACTAGGCTTGAAAATATATGAATAAAATGACATCCACTGCCTTGGATGGATCAAATTGACTTATCCTGGTAATAGCCCAAGGATAATGTGTGCGTGTATGCGTGTGTGCGAGTGAGAGAGAGAGTGTGCCTGTGCGGAAAGAGACAGAAAAAAAAAGAGAGATAAGAGCAGAAACAAAGATGGATATAGTGGTAAGACAAAGACAGGGAAGACAAGAATATCAGAGAAATAAAACAAACCTGACCTAAGGGGACAGAATTCAATGAAAACCTGGAGCTGGACACATGACTTTGAATCTTATTTGTATTGGTGAAAGTGACCCATCTCAGGCGCAAGCATTATTAGGGATGCTGGGAAGGAGAAAAACAAAGCCATTAAAGGAGAGAGCAGAAGAGGAAGAGTGACAAACTTGATCCTAACAAAGTTAAAGGGTTATTCAACACAAAACAGCAAAATTATGAGTCCAATTTCTCCAATTCTACAGCAATTGGATCGCACTGAGCCACTGAGGACTCCCAAATCCAATGATACACCAGAGGAGGCATAAAGAGTTGAACAAAGGGAGCAATGATGACAAAGAAAGTTTTATATTTCAGTCTATTACAAGAAAACAAAACACACACACACTCATTTCTTGACCCATCATACTGCTTTCCTTCCATTTTCCCCATTGTTCCTTGTTTGGCAGATGGGCTTTGGACTGCGATGTTGATGGAGTGGTTGTGAACCACAATAATGACAGTCAGAAGCGATGGCTGTACAAGGAGACACATGTCTGTTCTCTGCTCTTCAAACGTCCAGCTTAAACTCCTGCTATGTGTGAATAAAGAGGACAGGAAGTGGCAGTTTGGCAGCTCCAACCAGGAGTGTCACTCTCAATTGCGTCCCCTGCCAGCTCCAGACACATCGCACTGCCGAAGAGGTCACGGGTCTGACTCTTTCTCTTTCTCTCTTTCTCTCTCGCTCTCTTTCCTTTTCTCCCCTCTTTCATCTGTTTTACAGGACATTCAGTTTCAATGCCACCTACGCAATGCATAACAGTCAAGGAGAAGACAGAATGATGTACGGAAGACACGAGCCAGAGCAATGGCGGCACATTTTTTGAATGCTCCGATAAAACATCAGGCTTGTCTTGTCAGATTACCCTGACACCCTGTGTCAAAATCCCTGCCATGTCTCTGTGAAGCAGAGAAGCAGATGTCCTGAGTTTGCCTTCCTCCTCTGGACAGAGCTGTCAAGATTTGCTCATGAAGGACACTGAAGACAGCGCAGATGGAAAGTATGAGTTGTCTGAGGTTTAGCTTGTTTCGCTGTCTGGAATGAGTTTTTATCATGAGAAACAGTAAGCTCTGTGTTCAAAATGGCGCTGGATTTTCTGTTCCAGGATTTAATCATCTTAACAAATCACACAGAGTACTCAGTTTTAAAAATATTGCTTTTGTGTGAAACAAGTTAAACAAATCATAATTGTTTTGAGAAATGTTTTGTATTAGGTATCACTTTTTTAAAATAGAGTAAGTTAACTACCTTGATCTATTGAACTATTACCTACCCTTTAACAATCGTTCGTAGAAAACCCTGAAATGTAAATTAAACCAAAAATCCTGAAACTTTACAATTGAAAATCTAATACAAAAGGGCATTGGTGGACTTTGGTGGAAATTTTACTCAAGAACGGTACTTAAATGTGATTTTAATATACTTAAGTATTTTAATTTCATGTTAAAGTTAATAAGTAAATATATTGTACGTTTTATTTCCCAACTGAAGTTACTTTTACTTTTCTTATTAAAATGTTACATGTAAACATATGATCAGTTCACGAAATGTGATGCATTGTTGTAGGTTACAACAGTATATAAAATTGTTCTTGACAACAAATTGTTTACAGGTGAATACATCAGTATTAATATTTTAATCACATGTATTACAGCATAACAATTTGAATGTTGCCATTGTGCATAACGAGTACATTTTTACTGATAATACTTAGGCTGCTATTAATGGTTCTTACAGTTGAAATTGTGGTTGATTTGGTGACACCCATGGTTATGGATGGTAACAACAAATGCAGTTTAATACAACTGGAAACACACCTAGAGCAGCTACTTTGTCAGAAATACAACAGAAACACTGGAATACATACACAGGTAGTTTCCTGTGAATCCCATTTAAAGATAATTTTAATCAAGTGCAGGAATGGCAGACTCCACCACTAACAATGAAAACTACAGTGGTATTACAGGGTATAAATACATTGAATGTTTATCAATGACAGTGATTAAAAATCTTAAAGGTGCAATGTGTAAAGATATGGCCAGAATTTTAGTTTAAAACACCACTCAGCTAATAGGACCACTAAGTTAACTGCAGTTAGCAGCAGTTATCATATGTGATATCCTGCCCCCTATTTTTTTGGAGTATGAATTCGACAAGTGAAGAGTAGTCTCAGTCCTTGCATTGTACCTTTATGGATTATAACTTCAAATGCAATTGTGAATGATTTTTACTTGTAATGTAGTATATTTATAGTGTAATATTGAATTTTCAACTTAGGTAAAATATCCTTCCACCACTGCTGAAACAACAATGGACGCTTTTTGCATTGCAGGTCTGTGTACAGTCACACTGGAGTTGAACACCTGGTTCTCTGCTTTAAATGTCCGTTCCTACACCAGCTGCTGAACAGATCTCCACAGTTATAGCATTGTGTGTCACATGTGTTACATCCAGGAACCTATATTAAAATGCACTCATAAAAGTAATTTTTTTCTGATAAGAAATTGTTCTAGATGATTATACCTTACCAAACAGAAGGGAAGTCAAATAGATTTAGATTCCCTTCCAAATCATTCAGTAGCTTCCCACTAATGTAACTTGATCAGAGCACTCTCAAACTGGAGCTCTATGAAACGGCAGTCGAGATTAATTTTGTCAGCCTTGTAATCGCGCCTTATTGATGTGTTTCCTGTGAAATGGCACATTGGAAAGAGCAGCTTCAGCCACGGGGCAACTGTGTTTCGTATGGTAGTCATGGATGGACATTTGATGTTGACCTCCTGATCACACACCGTCATACTGTTGGGCAGGCAGGCACGCACACACACTCACAGGTAATGCTCTATTATGCTGATTTATTGAAGGTTAATTTAATCACTCTTGTAATACCTGACCAGAGGGTGTTCTTACCCGTGAAAAACCCAAGTAGCAGGAAAAAAAAGGAGAAAAACATGACAACAAATCAAAAAGTGATTTCATGAAGGTGGCACCAGAGACAGGACAATCCATCAGAACGGTGGCAGAGTGTGGACATGTTGCCACGCGTGGTGCCAGGCGAGGTGCCAGGCGGTCCAAGGCACATCCGCCATGCCAGCGCCCTGAGGCTGTGTGTCCTCGTCGCAAGGACAGAGAGGTCGTTAGGACCAACTGCACTAAATCACATACCTCCTCCCACCCACTGTCATGGCCGACAAAGCAGGTTGATGCAGAAATACTGGGAGAGGCAGAGCAGCTACTGGTCAAATCTACTGGTTTGTTCCAAGCAATCATCTCATCCTCTTATTCCAATTGAAACAGTGATATATGATGTTGTTATGACACTTCCCCTGCTTTTGAGAGCACCCCAATGTCAACAAGGCTTTACAGAGAGTGAATGATTCCTCCTAAATGCATTTTAGAGTTTTGCACAAATACATTTTCAGAGCTAAGTAAACGATGCAGGCCATTATCTAGATGTATTGTTTATGCATTTTGTTTCACTCTGTGGCTAGGATGAGCAAGTGAGCGAGGGAGCACCAAAGAGAAAGACAGAAAGACAAAGAAGCAGAGAGAGGAGAGAGAGGCAGCCTCCTTCTCCAAAATACATCAGCTCTGTGAACAGCACAGGCAGATTTTCCATTCCGTCAGCATTTTCCTTTACGTGCCAAACAGATAGCTAAAGGTACCACTTAATGTGATGGGAGACAGGATCTAATGGATTGATACACAGGTTTTGACATGCTATTTGAGCATGTAGCTCGCTATAATTGGTCATGTCATTGTGCATTAAACTAACGATATATAGAGTAGTGCCCTGAGACGAGTGTCTTTAGCAAATCTGTCAGATATCACACCAAAATACCTCTGACAGCTATCTCAGGCAGCAGCAGCACACTGCAACACAGCAGCATGAAGACCTGCACCCACTAGTAAAGGCACATTTGGAAATCAGACTCCCTTAAACTCACCTCTCTGTCACTTTCTCTTGGTGGCTCTGTCTCCATCCCTTTTCCACTTGGTCTCTCACAAATTTTCTGCATGTTATTGTTAGCTTGAATCTTTTGTGCCATCTACAGAAACGATAGTCGATGTCTTTAACATTGTAGAAAGTAAAGGCAATATTTCCTTTCTGGCACAAATGGAAACAGGCCAATGACCTTTATATTTGCTGTCATGGATGTGTGTGACTCCTCCCATACATTAGAGACAGCGGTCAGAGGTCCAAGGTGAAGCTAACTCGGCTCTACCCATGACTCCTCCTCCTTCATGTCAGAAGTAATCATGTCACCTTTTCTATGGAGGCTGTGTGGATGGACAACACTTCTTACATTAGCTTCCATCTTGGCATGCAATGATTTAGCGAGATTGGAAGTTTATTTGTAGCCAAAGACATAGTTGTTTATCAAATTATTATGTCAAGCTAGAGACACTTTGAGCCTTTTATTTGCTGTTCCTTTTTAATAGCCTTTTTATCCTCTTAACCTGTTGATATTTTTAAGACTTTCTCTGATTAACGTGAAGCATTAAAACGCACAAGAGAGCTGGCTTCTATAAATCTTGTTGAAATCAGTTTATGCACTTACAGAACCACATAGTTGGGTGTGACACAGCTGCCTGTTTCAGTTTGCTCAACTGTCCAAGCACACGAAGACAGGAGCGATATATATCAATGTGCTCTAAAGACATCCGCCACTATTTTGGCAGCCATTTTGTTTTCCTAAATACATAGCCTCTCATCCTCAGCTGTCTGTCTGTCGGTGCTGTCAGCCACTCTTGTGTGATTGGTCTGATGGGCTTGATGCTCATCACTCTGTCAGGCTAGGCTCGCCTTTCATTAGTCTGGGCCCCTCTATCCGCCACACTCACACAAATCACATTGACATCCAAACTCCTCAGATCCACAGAGCAATTTAACTGATATTCATTAGAGGGATGACAAGAGCTGATGGGAGATCTGTGGAGTGGAGGAGTGGGGGGACTCATTCTCCTCCTATCCTATCCCTGTCCTGTCCGCCTCCTTTCTTCCCCCTTCACTGCTGACTTTGTTTTAGGAGCATTGAGGCGCATCGGCGTCTATAACTACCCAGCCCTCAAGGATAGTCAAGACAAAAGAACAATGGATAACACATCTAATCTCCTCTTTATCATCACAGAAAAATACAATTGAGAGGAGTTTTGTGTCTTTCATGTTAAATAATTGGCTACAGCAGATCCACAGCTTCTGCATTGCTCTCCTCTAGCAGCCACTATAATGCTCATCCAAGCAGAAGTCCAATCATTTAGCCCTCTCCCTCCAGCCCCTCATTAACCCCCAAAGTGTCAACTATCTCATTAACGCCCCCAACCATCCTCACCCCGAGTCCATCACTAAGCCTAAAGCATTCATCAACACATACAGTGTGGAAAAAAAAATTGATCATGTCTGGGAGATAATTTTATATTTGCAAGGACCCAGTAAGCTTGGAAAATTCACAAGATATTCAATAAGGCAGCTCAGCCTTTTTCATTTGCATTATCAGTGGCTACTGGTCTGAATCCCATCTTTCAATTATCATCCTTTGTTAAGGGCTTTATTCTGCTTGTCAGATGTGAGTCATCACTGGGTTCTCCCACAACGTTAGACCAATGTATCCTAAACGTCGGAGGGCCGGGAGCAAGTCTGAGGCGGTAATGAGTTTGTGTGAGAAGACGGGGTCAGGACACAGTGTGTGTGTGTTAATTAATCTGTTCCCGGGTGGGAGGAACTGAAGCGAGATGATGAGATTTAAGAGAGTAAATGGGTGTGCTGCACTCGAGCTGTCCTCTGTTGAGTGAGTGAGCAGGGTTAGAGGCTGGGCAAATGGCCGTCACCATAGTAACCAGATAACTTCCCGGCCCCAAGTCACTCAGTCAGTCAGTCATGACAAGCGAAGCCTGAGAACATCAAACAGAAAGAACATGGTGTCCCCAGGCATCTTCAAATAAGACAAAGGTAGATGGTAGAAAATCTGAGAGGCAAAATGTACAGGTGTGTGTGTTCCTTTATCATGCATACTGAAAAAGATAAAAAAAACAAAAAAAAACAACTTTCTCATTACATGGCACTGAGCCTGAATTGTGACTATTCTGATAGCGTCAACACCTGCCAGTAATATTGTTAGATCCAAAAGCCTGCTTTGAGGGAATAGCACCTGTCTGTGCATTCTGCACCACTGTCAGCTCGTCTCAGCGCTCGTATATAGGATCTGCTTTATTTTTTCCAAGGGACAGTCTTGGAGTCCAGGTGTGTGCCAGATCTGCTGTCTGTGCCCAGGGCTCCTGATGGCATCCAAGCCCCCGTGGTAATCAGCCCACTCAGCCTGCTGTTGCAGCTTGCCTGCCTCCTCCTCCTCCAGTGGCTCGTTTCAGAAACATCTGGTGGTTTACATGCAGCACACACCACCTGCCAGACGCCTTGCAGGCAGTGGCACCACTCGCACCTCTCGAGTCCGCCCCACAACAACGCAACGACACAGAAATCACCAGGAATATCTCGACAAATTGTGGCTGCGAAGACAATTGCAGATGAAAATGCTGAGGGTTTTTAAGTTGTGCTCAGTGTTTCTGCAGATGCAGCCTTGTGAGCAATCTGTCAGCTCATTTGTAAATGCTTAGTCATTACAATGTGGGACAACTATTGGGAGGGGTCAGTTTTTTTTTTCCTAAGATGCATGACTTCCAATAGGCCAGCTGAAAAATTATAGAACAGCTTGTAAATCACATTTTGGACAATACTCTGCTGTGTCAGTTATCTCTCTTCATTAACAAACTGCTTTGAAATGTCACTTGTTGAGATATTGCTTTTTAAATTAGAAATTTATACTGCGCCTTGATCTAAACATTTTTCACAATGGAAAATATGAATGAAAACAAATGTTTTATGCAGCAGTTAATTCAATTTAATCATAGAAGCACAAGGCATTAACATATTTGTATTGTTTTTTTTTATCAAATAACATTTATAAAACTATTGTGCAAAACAATGTCCTTTTAATATTCTTCAAAGGCTCTGCACCAGTGGATAGTCATAGTCCTCTTAAATTAGGAAATATAACAAGTATGCATAATTTAAACAGCAAGTTGTAAGCTTATACACTATATATACATTTTTACACAGACCTGGATTTTAAGTGCCCCTTACTCAATGATAAAGAACAAGGCAGTTTTACAATCAGCAAGAAAATCAATAGGCTGTACAGAGAAAACTATAAAAACAAGCAATGAACTTTTGCTGTTTGGCAGATTCTTTTAAGGAGCTTTCCCAGGCATTTGGCTGTTTAAGGTGTTAAAAAATGTTTGAAAGGGCATTTTAAAATCTGGACAGGACAGGACTGTACAAACGTAACAGTAAAACTTGTTGAACATGCAGTCACCAGCAAATCAAAACCAAACTCACAAAAATACTAAATAAATACAATAAAGTTAATACATTTCAAGTTATTAGCTGACCTTCTAGTCAAGAGATTCACCGTGATCATGAAATAATCTGTCCTCTGTTGCCTTACATTACCAAAGGTGTACATACAGTAAAGGAGAAAACAGAGCTGACTACAAATCGGGCTGAATATCTTTGACTTACAGTATATTTTGATTTGAAATAAATGTCTTTTGAAATACAAAGAAATGTTTATAGGCCGAATAGATGTAAACACCTTGTGCTGACATTTTTAACAGTAGTTCATGGCATCTTTGTGCATACCACACTATCAAATATTCTCTGTTCTTATTTTTTTGTTTTTAACAGGCTTTCTACATGTGTTTTCCAGTATGTCTACTGCCGAGAGTAATTTAGTGTTTCTCTAGTTCGCACACATATAGCAGATGGTCCTCTGGAGACTTCCCATGGCTCTTGCTGAGGTGAAGCTTGATGGCGTGCTTAGAGGCAAATTTACGGACACAGAGCTGGCAGCGGTACACCGACCCATTACTACTGCAGTCATCTTGTGATTGTGGAGAAAGGAACGACTCCAGGGGCACTAGTTTCTCAGTGAGAGTGTGGGAGTCCCTGACAGTCTGTTTGGGGGACAGCTTGGCCAAGTCCCTGATTCTGAAACCTAGGTGGGCTTCCAGGTGGCACACATACGCTGCTGGGGTTCGGATCTGTGAGGCACAGTCACTACAGAAGAATAT
The DNA here is from genome assembly GCF_021292245.1 of Micropterus dolomieu. NCBI lineage: Eukaryota > Metazoa > Chordata > Actinopteri > Centrarchiformes > Centrarchidae > Micropterus > Micropterus dolomieu. The sequence continues at coordinate 24,902,197 of NC_060171.1, read as the reverse complement.
AGGTTGACTGGAGTCCAGGTTCTTGAGGAACTTGGTACGGCCAGTTCTCCTTAGCTGGTACTTCACGTTAGCCAGCCAGTGGCTGATGGTGGTCATGGAGAGGCCTGTGAAACGAGACACATGCATTCTTTCTTGTGGGCTGAGGTCGTTAATGGTGTACTTCCCCTCTGATGTCTGCCTCAGGCTTGAGGCGAACTGGGCCTGCAGAAGGAGCAGGTGCTGGGGGTTCCAGTTAGAGTGACGACCTTTGCGTTTGTGGCCATGCAGGGACGCGTCATCATCGTCATGAGTAGAGCCCACAATTTCGGCTTTATCTGTGACCCGGGACCGTGAGGGAGGCTTTGGGACATGGTGCGACTGTGTCAGATTCCTCAGCATGTCTGAGATATCTGACAGTGCGTTTTCATGTAGAGGGCTGCTGGATGTGTAGGGAGAGACCACAGTTAGCTTTGCAGGGGTAACGAGGGAGGAGGGGGAGATGGAGGAGGCTGTGGATGAAGGGGTTAGGGGGGTTGAGCCTACAGAGCCTCCTCTATCGCTTTTCCCTTTTGTGAGGTCCATAGGCTGGTCATCACTGGGCTGGCAAAAACTATTGTCAACTACACTTTCTGGCTTTTTGGTCTGTGAGGGAGGGGCGGCCACAGCAGCCCTTTCAGCCATGCTCTGGCTAAGTCTGGAGAGCAGGCTCAGGGGATCTTGGTTTGGCAAAGAGGGCTTGGCTGCTTTCCCCAAATGAATGTTCATTACCGACTGAAGAGCACTTAGAGGGTTGACAAAGGGCTGCTCTGGAGGAGTATGGCCAGTGATAATGGCGGTACTGGACCTCAGTGTAGAGGCGAGTGGGGATATGACTGCTGTCTCTCTCTTGGGTTCCGTTGCTGGGGATGCTCTGTCGCTATGGCTTCCCCTGTCGCTATTGGCTGGGGTGACTGCCCTCCATTCCCGAGGTGAGTCAGCCACTCCTCCCTTAAGTGATTCTCCAGCCTCACTACTACAGGGAGAGAGGTGGTTCTCCATCTTAGGAGACAACTGCTTCACCCTTTGCTCTACTTTTGCTACTTTCTCAGTCACTTTCTTCACTAAATCCTCCATAGCCTGGAAGTTGTTGCTGGGGAAAGGGGAGGACTGACTTAGTGGTGGGGAAATGAGGGGCTGGTTCTTGGCCAGGGAGGACAATGCTCCATCCCCTCCGTTGAACAAGAACTTCAGTGGGGAATTCTTTTCCATGCTGGCCTGTTGGAGCTTGAGGGCACTGGGGAACTGATAGGCTGCATGGATGCTAGGGTAGCCACCCCAGCTTGGATTTCCACTCTGTGCCTTGTTGATGGCTGATGTCACAGTGTTTTCCAGTGATTTGAGAATATCCAAGCCCCCTTTAGGGCTCTCCTTCAGGTCCTCTTCAGTAAGATAGTTGTACATTGAGATGTCATATTTCTCCTCTTTCTCAGCATCCTCCTCCTTCCCCACTGAAGTTGCAACTTGCTTCTCATTTCCAACAGCCTCTTGATTAGTGCACTCCTCCTCAACCTCCTCCTTTTTGATCTCTTTAAGTGGAGGGGAGGTAGCGGGGGGAGTCGTGGTAGTTGTAAGAGGTGGAGGAGAGAAGGTGGAGGGTGCAAGTGGGACAGACTGGACTCTCTGTTCAGTAGGTGTGGTAACCCTCCGAGGGTTGGGGGAGGTGGCCTCAGGAAGTGTTTTGATTCTCTTTCCCACAGAGCTGGTCACCCTCAGGAAGTGTCCAGTCACCATCATGTGGGTCCTCAGCTCTTGTAGAGTATTATGGGAACTCCCACACTCCATACACTTAAGGATCTGGAATTTGTTGGATTCAAACTGCCAAGCATAGCTAGCGCCATTCTGGTGGCCATAGCGGTTATTGGGGGTGGTGTAGGGGCTGGAGGAAAGTTTCTGTGAGGGCTCACTCAGGTCTGCCTGTGGATGCTTAGATTTGGGGGTTCCTTCTCTAGAACGTGGTGAAGCAGTGAGGTCCAACCCTGCGATTCCCCTTTTCTTAGAAGACATGATTTTGGCTGCCACAGGGGCCATGGGCTCCTTCAGAGGCACTTTCTGGTAGTGTTTGGTCTTTATCATGTGGACACTGAGGTCCTGGAGGGATTCAAAGGAATGGCCACAATACATGCACTTCAAAACTTTCTGGGCGTCCTCCTTCCCCTCCATCTCCAACAGGGACCGCTTGCGTGGTTTAGACCAGCGCTTTCCACCACTGCCTGCCCTGTCGTGGTTGTCATCGCGGTAGTGGCCTGTGTCATTCATGTGAACTGTGAGCTCCACCAGGGTGTCATAAGCCGCACTACAGCCCTTACAGCGGAATTTACTGGCCCCAGTGAATATTGAACCAAACAGCTTTGGGTTTTGCCTGTGGAGCTGGACTGTACTAAAGAGGCTGGGCTCAGACTGAGCAGGGTGACGGCTCTGGGGAGGATGTTGTTGTAGTGTCTTTGCCACTGCAGACTGATGCCAGTCATAGCTACCACTGCTACAGCTACTACTGCTACTAGTGCTGTTGCTGCGAGCTGGTTTCTCTGTAGAAGCCAACAACTGCGCCTGTGGAGGTGTGGAATTAAAGTTCAGTGGAGACCACAAGGGGCTGGTCAGGAAGCTGGAGTAGATAGACTTCATTTGTTCTAAAGTGTCCAAGCCTATGGGAGGTGTTTTAGTGTCACCATTCAAAGGTGCTGTGACCAAGTTGCTCTCTGCTTTTCTGGAGGGGCTCTCAAAGTCTGAGAGACGATCACTGGTCTCACTCACATGTGACTCACTGTCCATCTCTTGTCCGGAGAGCTCAGCGGCTGATTCCTGGTCACATGCCTGCTCCTTGGCAGGCCTTAAGCTTTGCTCCACAAACTCTTTCATGGGAAGGTCATCCTGAGGGGCTGAGGGCAGGTCATCTGCTTCAGCCTCCTCATCCTCCACAGTGTGCTCTGTCAGCTCCTCGGGAGAATAGGCTGCAAGGAGAATGGAGACAAAAAGGAAAAGAAAGAGATGAGTTCAATTGCAGAGAGTGAACACGCTATGTTAGAATAACTGGAGAAAAAGTTTCCCTGCTATGTGTGCCCGAGGACTCCCAGGGATAAATGAGCCATCTGTGTGGGAGCCTTTAAAGCTGAGCTGAGAAATTACAGTCATCCCATTTCACCTCATCAACCGTTGAGGTGTTATTTTCCTCTAGGCGAGCCTGTATTTATATACTACCCCAGCCACACGGAACTTATGCCTCCCCTCTTTTCACTCCTTCTATTGGAGGAAAACAAAAAAGAAATATCTTGGCAAAAACATAATGCGCCATTTTATTTATCTCAGGGCGCAACAGCTTGAAATGAAAACTAAATCTGAAATTAATGAAGCCCAATCTCACTGTGGCATTCTCCTCTGGGGTAATAAATGAGTTGGATCAACCTCCATCTGTCAGTTAATATGTCTGACGCCTCTTCATCTGCCTCTTCTCTGATTGCACACACATACATACAGACAGACACACACGCGCACACAGATAAAAACCATATCTTGAAGAATTTCAAGATAGGACTGTCAAAATTTTGCTGCTGAAATTTTGACATTTTCAACAGACATTGTTATATGGATTGAAGTGAGTTGATTTGTTTCTTAATATGTGGAAGTAGTCAGTACTCTGGGTTCAAGCTGCATTCTGATGCTGCATTCAAACCTCAACAGTCTAAACAGGTGTTAAATGACACGCAAACATAATACAAAGACATTTCACTCACCATACAAAGAAAAAAGAAATAAAGGGAGGGAAAAAATGAGACAGAGAAAAGGGCATAAAGAGGACGAGGTGAGAGTGAGTGAGTTTCAACATGATGGCAATGCATAAGAGATCTGTCACTTTGCATGTTGGCACCCACTGCTTCCATGGAGAGAGATAATAAGTGTGTGTTCACATGTTTGTGTGTATGTGAACTGCAGCCCCCCCCCCCCCACACTTACACACAAACTCCTGTGTCTTCTGTTGGCGGCGAGCCTACCCACACAATGCCAACTCACCCGACACTCACCCCCTTCTTCCGCTGTGTCACCATGCCCCCTTTCCTTATTTCCTGTCTACCTCACTCACAAAACCGCTCAACTTAAGGAAAAACAAATAATCTCTGAAAATAGTGGATGGCCTGTGGACAGGTCTGAGGCCATTTGGACAATATTATAAACTAAGACAAATGACACAGAAAAAGGCTGTAAGTATAGGCTTTAATAGTTTGGGCACTCACACAGTTGAGCTTGAGCATGAGGGCACCAACGGGCTCACACACACACACACACACACACACACTGTGACTAAATCCTTCATTCCCTCCACCGACCCACGCACGCACGTCCAGTCTAAACAAAAATGTCATAGCTGAAATAACTCTCATTTCCAGTGCTAACAGCCAATCTCTAGGCAGCCATGCGGCTGGCGCTGGTCTGATTTGGGCCCTGGGGGCACAGTCAGCAAGCAGCCCCACTGAGAGGCCAGCCTAATGGAGACCTGGCAGGTGCGGCCCACTCTCCGTCCTCCCGGAGATTTGGTTTGTCACTGGGTATCCATTACCTGCCATTCTCCGCTGATAGGCCCCGACAGCCCTGATCAAAAGATGTCGTCGGGCCCCAGTCCGCTTGGCAGTCAGTGGCATGTCGTTTGTAAAAAGGGCCAAGCAGGGTGTAAATAAAATGACATGATCACTTCCCCGGCCCCTCATGTTCTGGACACAATTATGATAATGTGGACGTGGAGGGGAGGGAGGGGTCTGCGAAGATGGAGAAGGGGGCTAGGAGGTAAATCGCTTACGCTCGGGCAAACACGCAAGGGAGATATCTCACTGCTACCACTGCTCAAGTGACTGCCCACACCCTCTTTCCTTTTGCTTTACTTTCTCTTCCGCTTCTACTCTAGAAAGGTATTTGTGTCAGATTCTCATTCGAAAGAGGAAATCCAGCCAGGATAAGGTAGTTAATGTATGTGTGTGTATCCTGACTAGCTGGTCACAGATGTCAGCTTGCATCAGGTGAGCCTGGCATACCTCTTCACCAAGTTGTCAGGTCACCTTTCTCAACTAGAAAATATTCCGTATATTTCTTCACATTGTCTGGCTATTTCATCAAACTAGTTTCATGTCATGTTATCACATTCTTAAGCTTTACCCGGCCTCCCTCTGTGCCTTAACTTGGTATTAAATGTTTAACATTTCATACTAATAGAGCTGCGGCCCTATAGGTTATTGTTCATTTGTCATTAAAGCTAGATAGCACAGAAAGGGGGGAGAGAAGTCCAAAAGGATAGGCTATAAAAACCTACATAGTCTAACCGTGCTCCCAGGCAATTTAAAATGCAAAACAAAAACCATTATGTCTGAGCACTATCTGTTAATTTAATCCCCAATGACTGATAATCCATCACACAGGGCGACAACCACATCCAATTATTCTCCCTGGCTTGACTGACAACAGAGGTGATTTATCAAGCTAATAAAAGGTGATGGGAGTATAGAAGCTCCCTTAGAATAAGAAAAGAAGAGGATTATGAATACAACAATACTATTGGATGCAGTCTTAACTAATATCTGAGCATATGGTGCAAGGCCAATGTATGAGTTTTCCTAGTGTGTGTGTATGTGAGAGAGAATATAGTATGTGTGTGCGCTCTTTTAATGATAAAGTGAGTGGGCGCCATGTGGGGGAAAGACAAGAATCATTAGGTTAGGTAGGTGGGGGGGTGGGTGCACTTTCACACAATCAACATCTCAGTCACAGCTTACGCAAAAATAGCAATAGCACATTCACACAAAAACACAAGCTGCAGAAAACAGTCTCACATGCAGAAACATTTCACTGTAAGTTCCACAACATCCCCCCGGCCCCCCCTCAACACACACACACACACACACGCAGACACAAACACACTCGGACATGCACGTAGCTGTAAGCAATGAGGAAAGACAGTGACATCTTGGCATGCAGGAGGCATTCCTGTAGAGTATCATTTTCATAAACATAAGGGCCGCAGACGAGAACGGAGAGATCATCTGATAGAAATACTGCAGTGCTGCTCTGACGATCAGGAACAACAGACAGGGCAGGGACAGGGGGTGATTAAGGAGGAAGGTGCTGTGGCAGCCTCTAAAGCAAAGCCTCTCTCTGTGTCTCTCTCTGTCTCCTTCCGCCTGTCCCATGGGTTATTTCTCCTCAAGTGCTGCTGAAAGCACTGTCTGTTTTTGATGCTGTATTTTAAATAGGCCTCATATGCACGAGGGATAATATGAAGACCTAAAAAAAAAAAATCAATCATGTGTTTCTCAAGTAGAAATCTTTGCACTGCACTGAGATTATCACAGCTCGAATCAACATTACTACATTATTTTACTGAATGTAAATTTGTGATTCATACTTCTTCATCGAGCTACTACTAAGGCCTGTCCCTTTTCTTAAATATGTCCTTTGATGACCAAAGTACATATCCCAGGTCTGGCCTCCACAGCTGGGAAAACAGTCTGGGAGCGAGATCACACCCAACAGCAGTGGGGTAAACAGGATGTGTCATTAAACACTCTACCTGTGTCTGACCCTCATACTCAAATGACTGCTTGTTATCTGAAAAACTTGCCGTCCTGATAAATAAAAACGCGAGTCCTTGATGTGGTAATGAGTAAAATATTTAATCTGTCCTTTTTACGCTAAGAAAGGTGCTACATAGATGGCAGATGTCTGTAAATTAGGGTAGAAGGCACATTACCTCTGCTTCTTCTTCTGAAATAATTGTGCAAAGATATAGTGAAGATGACCTGTTTAAATGTAGAGCTTCATCATGGAGCTACTACTATGTGAAATAATCTCTCTCTGTGCTCACCCACTTCACAAACCAATGTAATGTGTACTGTAAATTTAATGTGTACATTTGTGTGTTATACATATATAAGAGATGAATAAGAATGCTTAATTTCATCCTATGAGAACTTTTAATAAAATAAAACTAATGCTACTGCAAATGTAACGTTTATGTGAGTTTCATTGCTTGATTGCCTCTTTATTTATCACTGTACACATGGAGAGTACTGTGCACAAACACGCAACTGGGATCCAGGGAGGGAGAGGAAATTGTCTACATGGGTGGTCCCTTATAGCTTACTGTAAAGATTGCAAAAACGTTTGATGGCGTTCAAAGACAAAAAAAACAATAAATCAAGGAACAGGAAAAAGAAAAGCTCAGAGGAGAGGGCAGTCTTAGTTTAATAAATTCTACAAGGACACATGATCATGGGATTTTGTCCCATTGACACTGGGCTGCATTTGATGTATAAAAGATAGCATATAAATCAAGTGTATTATTATTGCTATTATCCAGTCGAAGAACACAGGAAAGGAGTTTACATGTAATTGCCAAGACCTTTGATCACATGTTGGTTGAGATGTTTGAAGTCAATTGGTGACTGGTTTGGAGGGCTCTGAGAGGAGAGAGTTAAACTGTGTCACAACATGACCAGTGTTTCTTGACACGTGTACAGTATTTTAACCGGACACGGTTAAACAACACGGCCCCTCAGCAGGGGGCTCTTACTGACAGGAAACGGCTCCAGAACACTAAAAGAAAGGAAGTCACCTCAGTCTCAATCAAATAAACCACAAACCACCGACTTCCACGTACTCTCTCAAGTTTCCCAGCAGCCTAAAACTCTTTAAATAGATTAGAATAATTCAGTCCAAAAGAACCCCATTCTGTCAAAATAGCAGCAGATCAGTAACATACCTAAAATGCCTTTCTGTTGTACACATTTGTCAAAGTAACACACTCAATCAAACTTAGTTCTCTCCCTCCTTTCCTTTTGATCCTTACAGCCTGCCTGAAAGTCCCACAAGAAAATATGTAACAGGTGATCCGTGGCCATTTGAAAAATTAACAAGTCCTGACTTTTTTTTTTAGAGATGACCAGAGAAGGCTATCTTGTGCTACTCATTTTCTAGCTTTTTAATACACACATCTGCTACTGCATTATGCGTATACAGGGTATCATGTTACAAGCGATCATGGATGTCTTTGTCAGCTTTTATTTGTGTGTGTTCTCTACCCCCTGATGGCATTGTGAATACATTGTGTCCGCTGATTGTAGTGCAGGATGTGTGATATGGGAGATGGGAAAAACAGAGAGATCATTTTGGCCCCAGGCAAAGCTTTGGGCTGAACCTTGTCAATGCGCATAGTGAGAGAGAGAGAGAGAGAGAGAGAGAGAGAGAGAGAGAGAGAGAGAGAGAGAGAGAGAGAGCAGATTCAACCCCTCTGTTGATTGTTGTGTTATGAGTGGACCTCAAAGCTGCCAGCTGCACATACAGACCTTCAAGACCTGAAAACTAATCTCGTTTATCTGACGTGAGACGAGGCCTGCGGTTGCTAAGTCGAACATGGAAGAGAACGAGGTGACCATACCCATAGTTTCGGTCCATGTTCCGGTTGATACAGCCACAATAAGTGATAAACAAAATGGAAACAAACAAAACCCAACACAAACTGTGACCACAGGTGCAGAACCAAGGACAGCAATAAGGATCGAGATGCCGTGGGAAGGCGGTGTTCCAGTCCGACGTGCACATCGAGCCTGTTTCGTCTGATGATATGTAGTAAGGCAAACTTCCTTAAACTACATCTCTGCCTCGCCGTTACCCAGGCAGTTCTCAAGCAAAGCTGGACAGCTGTTTATTTCCCCATTCCTCTAGCTGTTTAGGTCTCATATAAAAATGTTGTTCAAAGGTCACCAGGCTGTGTGAATGGTGCAACACAGTAAGGTCTGAGTTATGCTGGGATTACATCTAATGTTGAAGCTAAGCTAAGGTTACTCTAAAACTAGGTCCAATACTTGGTTTACTGTAGGTCTGACTCTTGATTTCAAATTCAATGTCTGCTGCAATGTTTTAATCTTCAGCTTTTTTTTTATTCAAAACACCAGCTTAACACCACACTACATAGTGCCTTCACTAGATCAGACAGGATTGAAACAATTTTTACCCAATAATCTATATTTAACTATTTGAAAGTAAGTGAGTGTAACTTAATCTACCTGAAGTGCCTGTTATAGTTTTCAACTGCAATGCTCTACAATTATCAGTTTAGTTAATGGAAGATTCATATTTCTTCTCACTTCCAGTGTTTTCATAAAGTGGATTAAACTGAACTGAAAACCTGTTTGCTCATGACTTTCCTTGTAAAACTGTCTTGTATCAAGGCAGGGTGTACAGGTGTCTGACCTTTTCATGTTGTTGATTCATTGCCACTCAAAAAGGTTAGGTTATAATAGGCTGAAACTACAAAGATAGGAGCTAAAAAACATAATTTTCCTTTAAGGCTTGTGCTACAACCTGCATTACTGTGGGTCTGAAATTAAGGCTTGTTTAACCAAGGGTTAGTTCTAAAAATCAGGCTTACTGTGAGTCTAAAGTATAGAGCTGACACTATGCTGAGAGCGCACACTGGGGCTACGGTTAAGAATAAGGGATGGGTTCAGGTCTTAAACTGGGATTAAGTGTATGGCTCGCGGCTGGGACTAGTTGAATCTTTGGGTGATGATGGGCGGGGAGTGAAGGGAATAAAGTCAGGGCTTGGGAGTGGGACGACCAAACCCCTCTCACAACGCACAGCTGCTGCCATGATCGCCTAGCAACGAGGAGGTGATGGACGCAGCCTGAAGATGGATGGCCACCATAAATCACAGTAGTGAGTAGGAGGAGGAGGAGGAGGTAGGTGACAGAGAGAGGGAACAAGAAGAGGACAAAAAAACAAAACAACTGGGTTGGGTTTTTTTTTTCGCTTTTCTGTAGCAACAGCCAATCTGGCCTTGCCTTGACCTCTCACTGTACTCTTTTATTCATGATTGTTGGGGAATGATGCTGGGCTGGGGATTCTTCTGGGCAAAGCTAAATGGAAACTTCTGGGTAATCATTACAGTCAGTTAGATTGGATCCAATGGATCATTTCATAATGTATAATTGCAATAAACTCCATTGAGGCGTCTATGTACCCTTCAGTGTCTAGAGTTTTTTCATGATTCCACTAACTTTTTAAAGATGATAATAATGACAGAAGATACCTTTCATAAAGCAACCCTCCAGGCAAGGCAATCTGGGTAGTGTAGTTGCGGGATAAACATCCCTGGGCTATCTGATTATGGCCTACTGCTGCGGCGCTGGTGTCTAGTAACACTCAGAGAGTGCTCAGCCATCCATCACACAGTGAGTGTCTGTCTAAGGCTTTCCACCCTGCTTCTTCTCGTCCTGGCTCTCCAGTTACAGCCATACACGACCGGCCTAAATAATATTCTTCATGATAAATGGCACTATAAGCCTGGTATCCATCATTAATCTGATTTTTAAAGAAGCATCCATCTTGGAGAGAGCCTGTTAGGGCCACAGGAGAGCAGAGCAGCTCGGGTTCATGTAAAGGCCAGGCTGCTGCATGAGTGATACCTGTCAGCCCTGCTCATCAGGGAGCAGCACACACACACACACACACACACACACACACACACACACACACACACACACACACACACCCCATTGACGCCATATGGCCACACGCGCACACACACACACATATCTACAGTGCTCCTATGCACGTTTGTTGTGCATATATGTGTCCGTAACACCAACACACTTGTCGGACTTGTATACTAAAAGTATTTTTCCCCTTCATTTAGACATCTAGAGACGTGTCATGGAAGAACATTCTGTCACTCATCAAAACACAAGTCAGTGTAACTCAATCTCCTCCCTGTCATCTCAAAAAAATCTCTCCTCCCAAACACTTTTCAAGGAAAACTCACTCTTCCCTGGAAAAACTCTCTCTCTCTCTCTCTCTCTCTCTCACACAAATGACAGTCTCCTTTCCTAGCTCTCCATTCCTCTGTTTCTCTTCACTGACTCTGCACCTCATTCTCCATTCCTCTCCTTCTCTTTGTTTCTCTTAGTCAACTCTCTATCTTGTTTTCCCCCTCTTTCGCTCTTCCTCTCTGCCCCCTATCCACCTCCCTTCTCTGTGTGTCTGGTAAAGCCTGTTTGATAAATGACACACGTCACCGTGTCAGAAGCGAAGGGTGGGTCAGTGATAAATGACTCTGTTGAAAAGGAAATCGGCTCTCTGGCATGGCCGGGCTATTCTCCTCTTGGATTGGGTTTCAGGACCCCTGAAGACCGGAGCAGCTCAGTTTCCCCGAAAAGAGAACACATCCAACCAGGCTCTGACGCTCACTACCTCTGGGAGGGTTGGGAGACAGAGAGAGGGTGGGTGGGAGGTTGGGCTGGAGGGATCCAGCCTGTCCCAATTGTCGCCACAGTGCAGCTGCATCTATCACAACAGCGGTGGGACTATTTTTACAAAGCCTTCGACTCAGTGCCCAGACAGCAATCCAGGCTAAAAACCTCAGCTGAAAGCACACTGATAGCTGAAAGGGAAAGGGTTTTCTATTTGTGACACTACTACAGCACTTACACTCCTCTTTCTCCCCCAAAGCCCAACCCTATGGCTTGCCATAGAGAGAAGAGAGAAGGCCCATTTCATCGTCCCACCACCACCACCAACCCCCCTCCTCTTCCTCCCCCTCTGCCCTCTTTCTCTCTTCTCTTACACTCTCTCTTTCACTCACTTGCTGGCAGGGTGGCACTGTTATCATTACACAGGCAGGATTTACGGAGTCAAGGCCTATGGCAAAAACAAAAAGGCATCTGTCAATACCTGTGGGAAACACTGTCAGCCTTCCTCCTCCTCCTTTCACTGGTGCTCACAGCCTCATTAGGTATGCACTTATCAGACACATAGATCACAGACGTGACTCAACCTCACCGGAATCCAGCCACAGGACTTTCGTTAGCAACGGGGCCTGCAAGGCCAAAACATTTGCCGCGCTCACACCTGCAAACAACGCCAGCGGAGGCATACTGTTGTTAACGTTCGCTAACACTGTCAGTCCATATGTTGGTCGAACAACTAAGTCCCAACTCACGCTCCCCCGCTGCCATTGTAGGGGCATGCTGTACACACACAAACAACAGGAAGGCAGACAGATATAAAAACAGCTTACTTCATTCACTTGCTGCTTTTACAACCCGGTCACAACACGTGTGCATGTGTCTGCAATGTGTGCTGTAAATGCTCCTATCTTGACTAGTGTCAACACTGCATGTTTGTGTACTATGTCTGTTTTTGTTTGTAAGTTGGAATACACACATGTTGCAGAGGTGATGTGCAAAGACAGAGAGAGGGGAAGAGAGGAAGAAACGGAGCAACACAGACGGCCCACAGAGTCCAGAGAATTATGGCCTTAGCCCAGCAGGTGGTCTTCAGTTACAGTTCCTTTCATCACTATCTCAAGCTGAACCGCCCCCCCCACACACACACAAACATTCAAACCCAACACATCAGAAAGTGCACGCCCACTGATTTTAGCGCACGCACGCACAAACACACACATGCACACAAACAGACATGAGTGATAGCTGCCAATCTGGCAACTATAATCCTGACCCTGCAGAAAGAAGATACTGTTGCTGTGGAGCCCGATCCAAATCAGACTAACACCTCCCCACCCCACCACGCCTGTGTCCGACTCTCTGTTATACACAGTCTCTCTCTCTCTCTCATACACACACACACACACACAACCAAAGAACAGGTTATGACAGAGAAAAAGGGAAGGGTGGCCTTCTAAACGGTGGCATGACAGTGCCCTGACACATGCAACACTCTGGATACTGTAAACACATTGACACCATTCTGCAGACATACTGCACAAGTTAGACATTCCAGTGAAATAGCAACGATTTTGCCCACACGTTGTAAAGCTGACGTCGACTTCCTATTAAGTCGGGGAAGCATTTAAACTTTCTGCAGCCATATCAACATCTTCAGGCCTTCAGGGCTTGCGGCGAAGCTAATCGCCAGCCATAAAGGAATAAGGTCTGTATTTCCACAGCTGGTACAGTCTCTTTCTCATGTTTGCTCGGCTGTTTACGTGGCTAGCTGCCCTCGGTTGTTAAGAGCACTCAGACCTGACCCAGGTAGGCAGGCCCATTTGTCACCTGCAGCGGAAAATTGAGTTACAGCACAACCAAAGGCGAGCGGCTCTGTGTAATATCAAGTTGATTACATCAAAGTGGTGGCAAACCTCATTGGGCCGGGCACCCCGAGCTTGTCATCTCCAATCACAGGGCCTGTCAGGACTCCATCAGCCTCACGGCTAATTGGACCAACGCTAATGAAGCAGGCAAAACAAGTTTTCTACTGTGGAGAGAAACCCTCTCAGACAGAAGAAGGAAAGAAAGAGGGGGAGAAGCAGAGAGGGTGTGTGGTAGAGAGACAATGAGAGAGCAAAGCAGGGTGTGTGTGTGTGTGTGTATGTGGAGCAGGGGAGCAGGGGAGCAGGGGAGCGGGGGAGCGGGGGGGGGGGGGGGGGGGGGTTTTATGC